>NC_092128.1:98643683-98771183 GCF_043159975.1 Macaca nemestrina | reverse complement strand
AGAAATTGGGGAAACCCAGTATTAAGATTGCAATTTAACTGGATATTAGCATCTTTGATAAGCAGAGAGATTTGTTGTTCATGATGAAGAAGATGATGTTGATGATAATGACAGTTAATGTTCATTGAGATCATAAGGTATGTTAGGCACTATAAGAGCTATACAGGAAATCTTATCTAATCTTCACTGTAGTCCGATGAGGTAGGTTCAATCATTAAACTGATTTTGAAGTTGAGGAAAGTGTGGTTTAAAGAGGTTTAGTAACTTGTTAGTATCCACAGTGGATACTGGGATTGAAGCCTTGGCAGGCAACCTTGATTCTTGACTGACAATGGCACCATAATGGATTTGATTATGTGGTTAACTTCTTGGGGACCCAAATCTTACATGGACTTTTGAATCTAAGTGGTGTAATCTCACCACAGAGTTTCTTGTTTCCCTCACATCTCAATTTCTCTCTTCTTGTATTTTACTATATGTAGTCAGGAAGAACCAAGCTGCTCTTTCAACATGTTGCTTAGAAATTTCCTCAGCTAAATAGCCAATTTTATCACTTGCCAATACTACCTTCTACAAAATACTAGTACATGAACACAGTTCAATCAAGTTCTTTGCCACTTTATAACAAGAATTTACTTTCCTTAATTATTCAATAACGTGTTCCTCATTTGTCTGAGCCTTCGTTGGTACCATCCCTATTTCTACCAACATTCTGAACAGCATTACTTATGTGTTTTCCCAGAAGATGAAAACTTTCTATATGTCTCTCCTCTTTTCTTTCTGAGCCCTCACCAGAATCGTCTTCCAAAGTCCTTTCACAGCAATATCAACATTTTCTAGCATGTACCTTCCAGCCTCTCTATGCATTAACCAGTTCCAAAGCCACTTCCACATTTTTAGGTATTTGTTAAGGTAGCACTCCACTTCCCAATACCAATTTCTGTTTTAGCTTGGGCTATTATCATAGAATACTGGTATTTATTTCTCATGGTTCTAAATGCTGGGAAGTCTGAGATCAAGTTGCTAGCATAATTGGGTCTGACAGGGCCCTCTTTCTGGTTTGCAGATAGCTGTGGTTTTGTTGTCTTCAACTAGTACAGAGAGAGAGAGGAAGCAAGTTCTCTCGAGTCCCCTTTTATAAGAGCATTAATCCCATCATGGGCAAGGACTCCGCTCTTATGACCTAATTACCTTCCAAAGGTCTCATCGCCACATACCATCACATTGGGGATTAGATTTTTAAGTTGCCTTAAAGATTCAATACTATTATTGTTTTGCTTTCTGTTTCTGTTTTATTTTTTTCCTCCTGCATTGCTCTTTGGAATGCACTCTGATGACTGAGTGTATCCAAATGGGAGTTTATTTCTTGGGCAGCATTTTTATTCTTGTTGGAAATTGGTGATGATTGGAAATATGCTCAGTATGTGCAGTGCTAATGATTTGTCCAGTGTCCCCCTAGTTTGGAGATGCTGGTAAAATAAAATTAATTGAAGGGAGGAATTAACATGAGAATCAAGCCCATTATTAGTTTAAGAATGCATTTATCCTGAGAGAGATTATATAAACTCACAGAAACATCCATCCCTGCTTACAACAATAAAAAAGAAACATGTAGGACAACAGAATGCAAATAGTGATTTTTGGCATAATGGTTTGGCAGGTGAAAATAACAGAGTTCTAACAGAGGAGAATCAGAGGACCTGTCCTTGGGGATGGAGGCAGGCCCCCTTTTCTTTGGGAGATACTAGGAAAAGGGTTGGAAGTAGAAGGAAAAGGAGACCCTCCTTAAACAAACCTAGCTACACTTCATCACACACATCTCTGACTTTGATCCCTGTGGCAGGAAGCACTACTATTAAAATTGGGACTTACTGAGGTTTTCTCATGTAATTAGGAAAAGGAAAGGTGTATTTGACAATGGAGCCTTTAGATCAAATTACCTGCAACCTACTTGTGGCTCAGTGGTCAGAAGGGAGCCACCAAAGCACTTATTAATGTATTGCCTAGTTGCCTTATAAGGCACAGGGAGCCAGTAAGAAAGCTAGCTGCTAGCAGCAAAATATCTCAGAATCCAGAACGGATTCAGCAATGCGGAAGAGAGATTTGCAGAAAAATGTAGAAGTTGCAGTTTTCAAACTGATGAAACTTTTGGAACATGATACCGGTTGAAACTGCTGTCGGCTACCATGTCCCTGCACCATTGCCTCTTGCAGCAGATTGCAGCCCTGCAGGTGTTAACCCTGAGTGACTGTTACGCTCTGTGAAGGGATGTGTTTTCAGACTCCCTGGTTTTCAGGCTGTGTCTGTTAATGTAGGGCGGCTAATCTGTACGAGGGGGCTAAGGATGTAGTTCAAAAGCTGGCAGGGAGACATCCACTGGGAAGCAGGATTCGTCTTGGTAATTGCTTAAAAGAAATAAAGGCCCTTTGTGAAACCCTTCTCTTTATCTCCCGTATTCCCACGAGGAAAAAAAAGTAGAGAGGAGAAAGAAAATATGTAAGAATACTGATTGTGACTATGTTTTCTTTTTAAAACGGACATTTTCATGGTTTAAGGAAAACAAAAGGAAGGACACAGAGATAAGCAATCTAGATTTTGGTGCTCCCTGTTTGATATTACAAATGGCCTCCTCCTTGCATTATTCCTGATTAGGAATTCTGAAAAACCTTATGTCGAATGATGACATTCTGAAGCTCACTATCCTAAGTAAATGAGTGCTTGATAAATTTTTCTTTGCTTAGAAGCAAGAGATGATTAACTGTATGCAAAGGGTCTTCATTTTATGTGCCCTTTTTCCCCTCAGAAGATTGAGAGGTTGGTTGTTAATACAGACCAACAGTGTGTTTCTGAATGATGTTATTTTCTGAATTAATGCTGCACTACTCTTTTTTTTTTTTTAAATCCTATTTTGGTAAGTGTAAAGTTTTTTATCAAAAATAAAGCAAACAAAAAGGAAAATCCCCAAACCGCCTAGAAAAAAATTGGGTATCACTTTTGAGGACTGTTCTCATTCAGAGGCAGTCACGTCTGTTTTGCCCTCTGAAATTAAATGGAATATGATTTTTTTTTTACTTCTAAAGGGACTCTTCCAAGAGTACTTCCTAGAATAGCTCTGACTGATATATTCTTGAAATCAAGTGAGACCCTGTCTTACTGTCATCGACATGAATCCAGCTTTTAAGGATGGTATTGGTCCTTGGATTAGCAGCTGCTACATAATTACTTTTGTCTATCTGATCATTAATGTATAAAGTATCCATACAACTTGTTGAAAGCTAAACAAAAACCTACTTAGGTCAGTCATTTGATATCATAAAACTGATTGTTTATAACATTAAAAATGTTTAACTGAATTAAATTAAATTGATTAGTATGAGTTACACAGTAAAGAGAAGAAAGACACATAATAGTTAAATAAAGGGCTCTGTGTTTTCTGAATGGTAGGAAAATTTCCCAGGGTACATCACCCTTATAATACTACTGTGGGGAAGTTGTTAACTCTTTTTAAAATTCTACTTCTAAGGATATTTGTCATCATCAGTGGCAACCTTTTCTCTTGCTTCAGATGTGTTAAGTCTTTACACTTATTAATTCTTTTATGTAGTGTTTGTAGTTTGTAGAAGGAAATTGATTTTCTTGTAATGGGAAAATCATCGCTCCTATTATGACATAAAACTTTAATTTGATGTCTCCTCCACTGACCCAAACTAATTACAGCAAAAACATGTTAACAAAGTGAGTAAAGTTCTTTCTTTCATGCATCAATTTTACTACTCAGGGCTGCCCCAGAAAGTCTTAAATGAAGGTGCTGCTCTGTTACCCTGGGACTGTGTGTGTGCACATATATGTGTGTGTCTGGAGTAACCACTGTGACAGCCAGTGAAATATAGATGCTCGTGGTGAAACTTGAACTCCTCAGATCATCAGCTTCTAAGGAGCAAAGAAATATTAAAGGGGTTTATCAGTAAAGGTTAGAACACACAACAGCTGAAAACATGGGCAGAGCTTCCTCTTTAATTTGGGCAGATTGGAATGCACCTCCCCAAATGAAACGGAAACAGTAAAATTTAAAAACTTTTATGAGTACCCAGCTCCACTGCACCTGGCTGTTCTAATTGCCTTCAAGCCAGTCATTACTGGGGAGGCAAGATGTTTAGCCACCAACAGCCCTTATTAATGTATAATAGGAATTTACTTGTAAAACAGAATTATTGGGATGGCATGATGTCATAAAGACAGAGTGCTGACATTTCAGATTGTTTTATATAGGGATGTTGAATTATAATTTAGGAGTGGAATATTCTTTTGGTAATTAATCACAATTTGGTACAATGTCAGTGTGGGTTAGGTATATGGATACATAGAATTCATGATTGTAGTGCTCTTCTAATAAAGGCTGCATTTGTGCAAATGCATGTAATTCTTATGAATTATCTATGGGGAAAGAAAAATCTTCTCTCGTACTTTGCAGATGTGCAAAAACTGACCATAGCAGGTGTAAATAAATGAAATGTTTCAACAAGTCTGCCTCTGGATTTCTGTAAAAATGTGAAAGCCTCACAATTATAAAGCTGCCTGCAAATTTTCTTCGTGGTATCAATGATATAAGAAATGGGATACATTAATTTTGCTGGACCTCAAACTTAGAATCTGTCAATATGGCTCTGTGATTAATGGCTACAGATTTTACCTGCCTCATAAATATAATGGGCCTTGATTACTGAGCTCGGTTTGCAAAGCAATAGTTAACATGATGTCAACACTTCCATTGTAAACCCCATTTTTGGAGGGGTTTATAACGTGGTCATAAAAAATCACGGGGGGATGACACTTTGAATATGAGGTCTTAGTCTGGGGAAACAAAGATATTTTCAGGAAAAGATTTAAGTATTCCATTTACCTGTTTGTAGGTTTATGAAGACCTAAGCTGCATATAAAAATTTCAAGTTTTATGTACTTTAAAGAGAAAAATCTTAAATATATAGGATTTCTTATTGCTCCTCTTGTTCAGTTTTTCTAAGGAAATACTCTATAGTTAGAGCATACATTTTAAACTGGAAGGGAACATTTTAAACATGGTATGGTACATATCAGAAGATATTTAAAAAATCATTCTGTATTAATGTCTTTGGGATTTTATGCCTGTCAGCCACATAAAAATCATATGTTTCAGATCCTTCTCAACAAGAATTCTAGGGCAAAGCTTAGTTTTTGCAAGCCTTGGAAAATATAGTATGAACTGGGCCACCTTGGCAAGACAATGTTGCATACAACAGAATACCTGATAATGGGTAATTTATAAAGAAAAGAATTTATTTCTTCCAGTTTGGGAGGCTGAGAAGTCCAAGGTTGAGGGGCTGCATTTGGTGAGGCCTTCCTCCAAGTGGGGTCTCTGCAGAGTCCTGAGGTGTGCAAACATGCCAGCCCAGGTCTCTCTGCCTCATCTTATAAAAGCCGACAGCGCCAATCCCATATTAACCTATTAATCCATAAATGTTAATCCATTCACGTCTTAAAGGCTCCATCTCTCAGTACTGCCACATTGGGGATTAAATTGCAACACAAACTTTGGAGAGGATAAACATTCAAACCACAGCAGACAACAAACATCCTTTCTGACCTAGAACGTAAGTTGCCTCTTGTGTGAAGAGAGAGAGAGTCTGCCCAGAGCTGCTCCAAGGCCATCTCCATGTCTCCCTCCTGGGCATGGCGATGGCATGATGCTGCTTGCCCCCTGTGGGGTGGGGTCACCCTTAGAAGCTCAGCATTTCTTCTGTGCCCTTACTGACCGTGGCACAGAAAGACTAAAAGAACTCATACACTTTTTAATAGCCAGTACTTCTACAAGTTTGTGAGAGCAAACTTCCTGACGGGAAGCCAGAAGTCTCTTGGAATTTGAGGGAGGTTGGATTGGAGGCCGTGGTCAGAACCCAAACTTTTGAAGTGGGAGTTCAGCTCCCACAATGTACTTGACTTGGTGAATGGCTTAAGAGTTTTCATTTAAAGAGTTGTCTCATAGTACTTTGTAATTGGTTCCAAAGCCACTAGGTGGCCTGATGGAAAGGGTTTTTGTTGTTTGTTGTTGCTGTTAGTTTGTTTTTGCTCTGGGGATACGGGGAGACTAGATTGTGCCATAAAATCAGTAAAGCAAAATGGTTAAACCCACAATGATACTGGGCAAGTGTTAGGTTTTTCTCTTCTCTTTCTGAGAAATTCCCTCTCTTCCTTCCACCCTCCCTCACAAGGGGGCTTTTCCACAGTCTTCAGAAGGCAGCAGAAAATGTTGCAGTGTGGTGGTTACAAGGCTGGCATATATTTCAGTGTTGTTTGTAATGCCTGAAATATTTATCAAAATATACCCATGACATCTTCTGCCCTCATTCGATAATCCTGGAAAGAAACAAGCTATTTCACTGTTTGCTTTGTATTGTTAGACTTGTCATAAAATGTAAAATGTAGAAGCAGTACCAATAATTCTTAGGCTGGCGGAAATTATCGGATGTTCCAGCCTGCTTGAGTAATAACACTGGGCCCTGGCATTGGGTAAGACAATGTTGCAACAATGTTACAATGTTGTAAGCAACATTTCTTACCCAATGTCAAGGCCCAATGTTTTTACTGGCTGGGTCAGCAGACAAGGCTTTTCCTTGAATAATGCTCACATAAAGAACTTTAAAAATGTCTCTGATGGCCTGTGGGTTAAGGCAGCAATAGCATTAATTGACATAGTGATAAAGAAGTTGGTAGCACTGCATTTTGAAAAATACAAAATAATACAGCACTCTTGGCACTTCACATGCTGTGTGTATTTTAGTCTTCACAGCAACCCTATGAAGTAAGTGGTTGGCATACATTTTCTGAGATCGAATAGCTTGTGAGCTGTGGAGCTGGGATGGGAAACCAGGTCTGTGTTATTTTGAAACCCATGGTACTCCCATTATGTATCAATAACTCATAGGTCAGGTACTAAAATATTCATAATCATGAGTTAGTTTATTCAGTAAATATCCATTGAGTGGCTGTCATGTGGTAGGCCTTGTGCAGATTCTGGAGTTGTGATATGAATGAGACAGCCTTAGGGTATGTGCACGAGTGGGGCAAGGATACTGAGACTTTACAGGAACTTACACTCAAGGCACAAGGGCTAAAATGAGAGATGTGAACCCAAAGAGAGCATGTGGAAGGGGTGTTTGATCTAGGGTTGAAGGGGTTCAGGCAGAACTTACCAGAAGCCAAAAAGCTGGATGGCAATGGCCCCAGCCAGGTGGAGGGGATTTGGATAAGGGAAAACAATTTAATCCACGAGTACAGCAGAAGTAAAGGAGGTGAGAAAATGTGTTTCCATGAGGGAGAGGCCAGAGCACTCAGTGGTGGTCAGCTCTGGAAGGGCTTTGCGAACCCAGTTGGAGGAGTTTTGACTTTCTCACAGGCTGTAGGAAGGCACTGGTGGGTTCTGAACTGGGACTGAGGTGCCCAGATCAGCATTTGAGAAGCTGACCCTGCCCACCTTGTGGAGCAGGGAATAGTGATGGTGGCACCAAGGCAAAGGCCCCCTTTGCAGTCACTGTGAGTGGAGTTGGAAGTGGACTCTGGTGATGTTCAGCAGGTGGATGCACAGTCCTTGGGGATTTATGGGATGTGAGGGGTAAGGTTCCAGAGAGGTGCCAAGGATGGCTCATGGGTGGCTGGTGGGACATGTGTCTGTCACTCAAAAGAGGCTGCGAGGAGGGAGACCAGGGCAGGGAGCTTCGGACATACTGCAGCCTGGGGAGCTACCGATTATACACGTCCAATAGGCAGCTGGAGCTGGAGGAAGAGATTTGAGAGCCATCACCATACAGATATTAACTAAAATCACGGGAGACGAAAGACGGTGTGGCATGAGAAGAGAACCTAAGAAGATCCCTAAGGCCAAAGACTCACTAAGGGTGGACAGAGAAAAGGGAGCCTGCACAGGAGCAGAGTGAACGGGCAGAGGTGGGAGAGCAAGGGGAAGCCCAGGAAGGAGAGTTCAATGAGGAGCACTCATCAGTCCAGTGAAATGTTGTAAAGAAAGCCAAATAGACAAGGGCTGCAAGGGTAAGTGATGTCCTTGCCTCCCCACACCCCCATGCATTGTCTTGAAGGAGGTGATGCTTTGGCATGATTTGTCTGAAAAATTCTACCAGGTCTTACTTCATTTTGTCAGCGGGACCTGTCTAGAGGATGCTTTAGCAGGCTAAAGTTTCACGTTTCCAGATACTTTCTCATAATCGTCAAACATACTCTACTCTAAAATAACCTAAGGACTTAGCATTTTTAGGTTGAAAGTAATTTTAGAGATCAACTTATTTAGCCCCTTAATATTACTGTCAGTCATTGATTTATTCTGTAAACACTTATTAAACTCTAGTGTCATCCAGGTATATAGATTAATAGGAGTTTTACTATAGTGATCTTTTTAAGAAAGTATAAGAGTGCAGCATTTTGTTGTAATGAAAATGCCATAATATGTGAATTAATAGAAATAGAGAAAATTCAGTCCATGTTAATTTTTTTTCTCTCTCTGGAAAGATGGAAACACATATAAATACAGATTGACCCATCCTCCACAAAGTTTTGAGTATCACAAACTCCCTGGCCTTGATGTTTTATTAAATTCTTCTATGGGGTCTTGTCCCACTTCGCTCTCTGGCAGTGTCGAGACTTTTGGACAAGGCGAAAGGGTGGAGCAGAGGCCGCTACAATGTCCCAGGCCCACTTGCCCACTTGCCAAAGTGCATGGACACTGTTCTGTAGCCCCAGGTACCTTTTCAAGTCCCTAAAACCCCAGCTAGGCAGCGTGAAGAAATAGAATAGCAGAGGGAATGGCACGGCTTGCTGTTTTTTGGTGCTGGTTATAACCAAACCTTAGAAAAAGCATCTGGTGCCCCAAAGTGCCCTCTTGCTCCCCTCTGCAGGTGCAGCCCCCCAGGCGCGCCCGCACCCCTTCCCCCATGTTGGTGTTGGTTCCTCCGAGCTGGCTGTCCTGTCTTCATTTACTGTTTATCTGCATGTGACTCTTCCTCATCATAATGTGATTTGCTTGGGGAGGGGGTGGCTCCATTCCAGGCTTACTGAAGAGTAACGACACTGGGCTTAGCCCTGTCTCAAAACCTTAACCTGACTGGGTCACATCCCGGAGATGTCCTCCACTGCCCTGAGGTCAAAGAATGCAAGGTCTGCTTCATCTCTGCCAGCCTTTCCTGTGCTGGTCCCCACGAGGTTTTCTTGACTTTTCCCATAATTTACCAGCTTACTACTCTATCTTCTAAGGAACTTTGATGCCCTCCCTTCCCTAATACAGGCACACCTTGCTTTACCACACTTGGCAGATAGTGCATTTTTTACAAATTGGAGGTTTGTGGCCATTTTCCCAATGGCATGTGTTTATTTTATGTCTCTGTGTCACATTTTGGTAATTCTTGCAATCTTTTAAATTTCATTGTCATTGTATCTGTGATCGGTCATCTTTGACTTTACTGTTGTAATTGTTTGGTGGTGCCATGAACTGCACCCATATACGATGGTGAACTTAATCAATAAATGTTGTATGTGTTGACTGCTCTATCAACAGGCCCTTCCTCTGTCTCTCTCCCTCTCCCTGGGCCTGACTATTCCTGGAGACACAGCAATGTTGAAATTAGGCCAATTAATAACCTTATGATGACCTGTAAGTGTTCAAGTGAAAGGAAGAGTAACACGTCTCTCACTTTGAACCAAAAGCTAGCAAGAATTAAACTTAGTGAGGAAGGCATGTTGAAAGCCGACACAGGCTGAAAACTCGGCCTGTTGCACCGAACAGTTAACCAAGTTGTGAATGCAAGGAAAAAGTTCTTGAGGGAAATTAAAAGTGTTACTCCAGTGAACACACGAATGATAAGAAAGCAGAATAGCTTTATTGCTGATACGGAGAAAATTTGAGTGTTCTGGATGGAAAATCAACACAGCCATAACATTCCCTTAAGCCAAAGCCTAATCCAGAGCAAGGCTCCAAGTCTCTTCAATTCTATGAAGGCTGAGTGAGGTGAGGAAGCTGCATAAGAAAAGTTGAAAGCTAGCAGAAGTTGGGTTCATGAAGTTTAAGAAACTAAGCCATCTCCATAATGTGAAAGTGCAAAGTGAGGCAGCAAAGTGAGGGAGCTTCTCAAGTACTTGCTGGAGAAGCTGCAACAGTTTATCCAGAAGATCTAGCTCAGATGACTATAAGCATTTTTACAAAGCATTTTTTAGCAATAAAATAATTTAAAATTAAGATATATACTTTTTAAAGACATAATGTTAATTGCACACTTTATAGACTACAGTATAGTGTAAATATAACTTTTATGTGCACTGGGAAATCAAAAAATTAGTGTGACTCGCTTTATTGTGATACTTGCTATTGCAATGGTCTGGAACCAGACCAGCAGTATCTCTGAATTATGCCTCTAGATTACTCCCCGATCCATGGTGCTAGCTGAACAATCAGCAGGGTTTGTAAACCGATGCTGCAGTCAATAAAGGTTATTAACAGCATATTGGACGTTGTGATGAGATTATAAGAAAGCATTTGAAACATGGCCTACTGCATAGTGAGTATAATTAAATGTTTCTCAACTAAAAATTTTAGAGGGGCGTCAAGTTCTTAAGTTCCTACTCAGTTCATCAGCAAGCATGTATTGATTTGCTTGTGGTTGTTATCCTTGTCATTATTTTAATATTTGCTAACCTTTGGGTAAACTCTCAAGTCATTTTTGTTCAGGAGACTTGTCAGTTTTATGATTTCTCATAATGAATTCTTTTAAGTGATGTTTATATTTTATTTTGCCCCTCGTGGCTTAGTTTTCCAGTATTTCTTATTCTATATCAATGTCAGAGAAAAATGGGATTGAAGATGTATTTTGAGTTAAGAAGTGATAAAAACAGAAGCAGGAGGCAGCTCCAAGTGAAGGTGGTTGCTGTGATGGAATTTGGTGGTCAGCGACCAAGTGAAGTACATCTTTCAAATTATGCACATGGCCGGGTGTGGTGGCTCACGCCTGTAATTCTAACACTTCGGGAGGCTGAGGCGGGCGGATCACCTGAGATCAGGAGTTCAAGAGCAGCCTGCCCAACTTGGTGAAACCCTGTCTCTACTAAAAATATTTAAAAACTTAGCCAGGCATGGTGGCGGCCACCTGTAATCCCAGCAACTCGGGAGGCTGAGGCAGGAGAATTGCTTGAACCAGAGAAGTGGAGGTTGCAGTGAACAGAGATCACACCACTTGCACTCCAGCCTGAGCAACAGAGCAAGACACTGTCTCACCAAAAAAAAAAAAAAAAAAAAAAAAAAATTATAGGCATCTTAGATTTTCCATCTGTAAAGAAAGGAGGAGGAACAATGTGGCATCTCAGGTCCTGCCAGTTCTAAAAGTCAGTTATTCTAGTTCTAGAGTATGGCAAAACTATGGATGGCTTTTTGTTCCTACAATTTTTATGAACATTTTCACTGGCCTTAATATCCATGTCCAAAGTAACAGGGAAGGTAAGACTTTTCACCAATACTCAGCTGATCTCCTGCTTCTCTTTTTGTCCAGTGTTTTCCACTTTTCAAAATTTTTATCATTGACTACTAGTACAAGAAAAGGGCCCAGAGTATAGTGTCTGGATTCGCTGTTCATAAATGGCATTACAAAAGAAAACCCAAGTAGATCCTTTGAATTGTGTATTTCATGTCAAGTGGCCCTCTCTCTATTTGCCTGGCAATTAAGAATTGGTGACATGAAATTAATCTGGTAGTAATACAATCTTAAATTCACAAAATAATTGTCTTTGCCTTTGAGTAGCAATGCAGCCTGCCTACCACGAGAGGGCAGTGTAGGTGATTGCATGAAGGAGATGGCTTCTGCAAAAAGAAATGACGTTTATGACACTAGTTTCCAGCTTAGAGAGCATTTTCACATGCACGTATGACTGTCTCAGCCGTTCTCTGTGATGGGTAAAGCATGCATAATTGCTCCCATTTTATAGATGGAGAAACTAATGCTAGAAAGACTTGAAGATAATTTGCATAGAGTTGCACAGCTGATAAATGCCATCCAGTGCTTGAATCCAAGTGTCTTGCCACCCTGCCCATAAATGGTACATTATCATCATATGAGTGACTTCCTAATGTAGAGCTGAGAGGCTGTACAAAGCTAGGAAACATCTGTTCTATGGGAAAAATTCTCAAATTTTTTCATCTAACATAGCGTCTTGTGAAAACTTTCAAGACTTATGTTTTCTTCTGTTCCATAAAGATGGGAAAGGCTGGGAATTATTCGTTTCGTAAGTGCCACCATGCACAGCCATCATTGCAGTCTCAGTTGTTCTGAGCTAGATTACATAGCGGGTCTTAAATAGTTAGTAGATGGGGAGGAGAAGGAGGTCAAAGTGAAGGAGAAATCAGGACCCGGATGTACATAATCCAAATGACCACTTCCTCAGTTTCCATGGTGAGCTTGGAAATTCCCCATGGACTCCCAGAGCTCCAGCTCTTTATGTAGTTTCAAAGGAGGCAGCAGAATACAGTAAAGGCAGAAGCAAGGCTAAATCAGAACCAAAACAAAGCACCCTGTTTTTGTACACCCAGATGAAGATTTTTCTAAGCTCCCAAATTCTAAGACCTAACACTGGGTGGCCTGCAGGCATTCAGACAAGTGATCACTTTGCTGGAGGACTTACATACCGAATTTATTCTACTGGGATTTTGCCACTCTTTTTTTGTAGTTAAGGTGGTTCTATCAGGTAATTAATTTTAAGTGCTTTTATTTATTTGTTGTAGGAAAAAAAAAAAAAGACTCCAGTAGCCTTTTTTGTGGTTATACCAGTTGCCTGATGATTCATGAATTCAGATCTAAAACCAGAGTCGGTGTAATCAATACGTGAAAAATAGGTGCTGCCTAATTGCCTTTCTAAATCAGTAAAATAATTAAAGCCTTTATTTTGCTCTGGGCCGATTAATGCATTGCACATCCATATGGTCGGCTTAATAGGGAAAATGCTTGAGAAAGATAAAAATCACAAGACCAAAAGCAACTAATAGCTGAAAAAAAATTTCTATGTAGTTGATTAATTGTCCTCCTCTTTTTCTCTTAAGAGACTAAACATTGAGTAAATCCTCCGAGTTTGTATAGTTCCGATTTAGTCAGCATTCCCATTGTAAAGTGCCAGTGTTATAATTTTTCATTCATCATTTTCTTAGATTCCAATGTAAGTGTCATTGTTGTGTTTAGTGAAAGAATACAAATATTTATTTTAACATTCTTTAAACAGATTCTTAGTAGAGGGTAGAGCTTTCTAATGCTCTGCAGCTGGGTTTCGGGCTTTAAAATTGGTTGTCGTCTGCACACTAAGATCTCTGCAAGTACTCAGCTGCAGAGAGCAAAATCCCACTTGACAAGCAGTCTCTAGATATGGATTTATGCAATAGGATGTCATGTTTACTTTGGACCTGCTATGATCTACCTGGGAAAATTTCCCTATTATGCATTTATTAAAAAGTTCTAAATATATATTTGCACAATGTTTTCTTATGGAAACATCTGTAAGGAATTATTAACTTATTTCCACACGGGATTTTTTTTTTTTTTTTTTTTTAGAGAGAGAAAGACAGCAATTGTGTAAGCAAACCAGAGAAAAACTATGAACATAATACATTTAGAATTCACTCTGAATTCCACTTGGATTTTCTTTCGTTCTCATGTTGGTGAAGATAGATAAGATAGATAACATAATTGTTATCCTAACCAGAATTCGCATCTCATTCTGATTTCCTTAAACATTTTTAGAATTTCATCAGTCTTTTTTAGCAAAGCCAGTCACGGGAGGAGTTGAGTATTGACCTTTTTTCTTCTTTTTCTTTCTGGTTAGCCTGCATTGAACCTTTGGCCTTACCCCAAGTGTATGGGTGGTATATGTTTTTAAATTGATATATCAATGTTGAATTTTTATTGTCACGGTTTCTGTTCATGCTCCCTTCAAACCTTTCATTTATTTGTTTCTGAACCTTGGATATCTCATAAAAATGTCACCATTGTGGTTGAACATTAAGCACCTTCCCATTTTGCTCTGGGCCGTTGAAATAAATTTGGACCAGGTGCTCTGCTCATAATGGAGCCCCTTGAAGTGCTCTGATAATGAGCCGGGAGCGGAAGCTGTCAGCCTTCAGCTGGCTTGAAGAATGCAATTAGAGCAGTTTTAATACTGCAGAGGGACCCCATCCAATCAAGGCCATTTGAGTTAAACCAAGTCTAGAATCCTAAACATGTACTTTTAAGCTTGTCAGCTTTGTCTCTGCACTGAGAATGGGGAGAAGGCATTCCTGTACAATGGATCCATTTTATGTCCAAGAGAAAAAAAAATGCTCTGAATACCAATAGAAGTTCTCTCTCTCTCGTCTCTCCCATTATGATGTCATTATGACCATATTTATGATCTGATGTCAGTGTGGTCAAGATAACCAGTGTCAAATTAAGTTTCAAATGAATCAAGGACTTAGCAAGCCCATTTCTAGAAATCCACCCTAAAAATAGTGCACAGCCTGTTTTTTTTTTTTAATAGCAAAATCGGGATTCACCTAAATATCCATTAATATGGGGAGTGCTTCAATAAAGTATATTCACTATAGGAAACACTATGCAGCCATTAAAAAGAATAATACTGTCTGTTTTATGTTGTTGAGTAAAGTAAGTCACTTATAGAACAGTTTGTAGAAGCATGATGTGTTTTTTGGGGAAAACCCAATTACAATATACATTTATAGGTAGAGAGAGAAGATTTGGAAGAAAGCATACTAAATTATTTATGGTAAAAATCAGGAGAAGTGGAGATGGAAGGAGGTAAAGTTTGTTTTTTACTGTCTGTATATGTGTATTTTAAAATTATTTTCTCATATTTACTTAATGAATACTTTTTATATTCTAGGGGGAGTTTAGCTCACTATCAGGTAAATGCCCTGTTGTAAGTAAATAAATGAGCTTCTGTGGTCCAGGAGGAGTGGGGAGAAACTTCTGGTATTAAGGGATGCTGGGGCATAGTAATGATGAGAGGGGTTATCACTGAGGGAGAACTTTACATTCTTCATTTTGGAAAATCCTTCCAACAGCCCTGTGGGGTAGATGCTGTTACACTTACTTTACACCCGAGGGTGCACAGGTTTGGAGAGATGTGTTGATTTGCCAGGCCACAAATTTGCAGTGAGTGTAGTAAGGCTTTGAACCCAGGTCAGCTTGGCTCCAGCGACATGCCCATAACCTCTTCCCTTTTCCCTGCTTGGTTTCTGAGGACAGTTCTTTAAAAGCGGATTTGATTTCCTGGGACCTGTGTCCTTTCCCTCTTCATTTCTTTCAAGAAAATGAGGACACAATTCAGGAGTAGTTGTTATTGTCGTTAATGGTTGACATTTTTTATAAAGGCTTAGGCTAGTCATTAAGAAGTCTCATTCTGTGCTCATGGGATTCACAGTGGATTCTCCAGTGAGTGGAAGCCTTTGTCCTAAAATGAGGCAGTGTATAATAATGTCAGTTAATTTCATTTGAAATACAATTTAAAAATAAATAATTTCACACATCAGACAAGCAAGGGTTGTCTTCATTAATGAGAAATATTATGCAAAATGTAAAGATCAGAATAATTATAAAAGTATGTATAACCTCCTTTATAAACTTACTCCTGCGAAGTAGTAGCTTACTCAAATAGCTCATTTCTTCTAACATATTTATTAAGCCACGAATCTTTTTGATTTCATAAAAATAAGCTTATTTCATCAACAAAAAATAGGGCTCTCTATATGTATGTGTGTATGTGCACATAAGTACATACATATATGTATTTCTGTTTCGGATTTTTAAAAACTCTCCACAATGTTTTGTTTGTTTTCCATATCTTCTTTAGCTTGGATTTCTGCTTCATATGGGATACTGCTTTCCTGTTGGGCTTTTTAAGGTGTTGTGCACAATATTAAAATCTCATTTCAGGTTTCCTCTCTATTCCATGACTCAAACTTTGGAATTATTCCTATGAAAGAAATACTTACTAAATTTAGCCACAAGTTAGCCTCTTCCAGTGACCTTAACAAACATTTCATGGCCCTTCTTCTGACATTGTGACACTGACTTTTTAACTTATTTGGGGCAAGTTAATTACTTAGGACAAATAATGTAAACATCCTTGCCCAGAGGCCTGGAAAAGTAGGAACACATAGGTAGACGTGAGGCACTTAGAAAATGTTGCAGTGACCCCTGTACAGTACTGTCAGCTAATTTTATAATAAAGCATAAGAAAGCAATAGAATACGTTGAAGGGAAAAAGCCTCACTTCTGATTTTTTTTTTAACTAAGTCAGCTTTTTTTTCAAGCATCTACTCTTAAATAATTGAATTTACTTGGCATTTAGGTTCCTTTTTCTTATGCAATTTCTTTCCGATTATGATTATTTTATTTTATGTTTTGCTTCTTATCAACCCCTTTGACCATATAACCATGAGACTATCACTGGGCCTTCTGTCCCTTTGTTGCGAAGAAAATTCACACATCCAGGGGCTTCTGTATGTAGAAGGCGAGTTTCTTTGAAAATGGGCACAACAGAATGGTTTTTCCTCCTGGGGTTGCCAGCACTGCCCCAGGCAGGGGCAATAATGCAGACGTGACATAAACAGGCACGTTCACTGTGATGAGACGTAAGGGCTCCTTATTCTTCCAAAGAGACTGTGCCTCCGTGGTTGTAAGTGTACCTTGTGAAATTGTCCCCCAGGAGAACACATGTGCCAAAGTATTAAGAGACAGCCTAACAAACTACTTTGATTTAAAGTGAAAATAAAGCAAAATGCAAAGATTCGGGTCCAGAGAGTCAGGATGGGAGTCGTGTGGTCCTGGCTTTGATTTTCAGTCCTTGGGTGCGCCCTTGCCTGAGAGAAAGCGAGGGGAGACAGCCTGAAGTCATCACACTCCAGGGCAAATCTGAGGACTGACCTTCCCTCTCAGTATAAAAGAGCTCTACCAGTAACAGCATGGATGGCTGTGTGGGCTGCATGGGAAGTCCAGAGACCAGGTCTCCAGCCAGGCTCCAGCACGGCTAGCTCTGCTAACTCAAGTACTCTGTAACCTACCTAGATATCAGTTGCTTATTTTAAAACATAGAGGACTGGAGAGGGTCCTGTCCAACTCGGATGAAGGAAATTTAGAAGACAATAGTGTTGTGTTTTGTGTGAAAGGAAGATTGTGGGTCACACATTGCTCACTGCTAACACCTACCAATAGTGCTAATTTAAAAAGTCATATATTTTCACACCGAGGCAAGGCTGGAGTTTCCTTTCCTGAGGTTTGGGAGGAGGGGAACAAGGTGAGAGAGGTTGTCTTTGTACTTTTCTTAAATTTATAATTTTTTTTGGTTATTCACACAATGTCATCACTGTTTTGGTTTTTAAAAAATATGTATCTAGAGGAAAATCTGAAAGGTGTATGCAAGTTTATATAAACTATTTTCTAAAAATTAAAAATACATGCACATGACTTGAAAAATTTAAATGATACAAAGAAAGGTAAACTCATCCTTCCCTGATCCTCTAACCCCATCCCAACTTTTGAAACAACTGTTAGGTGTTTATCTCTTTCCTTCTAAAATGTTAACTGTACGTGTTTTGGTGGGGGAGGGGGCGGGGGGTGGAAGGGAGCTGAATTATGGATGGTTTCTATTTTTTCTTTCAGTTTATCTTTTCTATTTTTTTATAATGACTTCTAGTCTTTTTAAGTTTTATCCAAGAATTCGTATGTCTGGAGATACTTATCTCAAAAGTGAAGCAAGGCCAATTTACATTAAAGACCTGACTTTGGGAATTGTTATATGCTATTTAAGTGTACAGTTGCATACAGCCATATCCATAAGTAAATATGGTAACAATTATTTGAAATGAACTTTATTCTTCAGCCTGAACAGATTATATTCTATAGTAGGCTCATGTCATTTTGTTAATTGCATTAGTTATTTATTACATACTGCCATTTCGCATAGTTCAGTGGGTTGTGGGAAGCTGATTATAGCAGTTTGTTTCAAGTCAGTTTTACACCCTGGTTGACAAAATCATCACACTTTCTCACTAAAATGAAAGACCTGGAATAATGCTTGGGGCACTTATAACAGATGCAAGGTTAAGGTGCAAACTGTGTGTGAAGCCTAGCCACCATATTTTTAATGAGATCCAATTTATGCAAGCAATATATACAGTGTTTCCTTCATTCATCTTCTCGGAAGTTCTTCATTTTGGTAGATTTTAGAACGGAAGATGTGTTTGATTCAGACATGTCTCCCAGACTTCATACTATGATGTTAAACTTAACAACATCATAAATTTCTTCTTTAACATTTTCTGTCTTCTGACAAGAAGACAAAAGTTAAAATCAGCTCTTTGGTATCGTTAGTAGTTTCATTACATATTTTTGGAATGAGAAATGCCGAGAACTTGTTAAATATGGAATCACTTGGAACAGCACGATCTCTCCTGAACCCAAGCAGTAATAATGCAAATCGAAAGCAGCTTCCTCCTCCACAGATTTGCAGTTTTTCTGATCACAGATGTGTCCTTCCATGTTGCCTGTCTTTGTAAACCAAGCATATTTTTGTCATCACCTCCAAACCCTTTAATCAGCTGTAAGTGCCGTCACTGGATAGAAGGTCCGTCCTTGGGTCTGTATGTGGGTGGCAAATGGTAAGTGAAAGGTTTCACTGAAATCTTGGCAGATTAGGAGCTGGGTTAAAAATACTTTTATAGGACATACTAACTTTTGTGTATTAATATATTTATTGAAAAACCAAAATCTTTCCAAATGGTTCTATGAGGAAGGAGAGAAACGAGAGTTGAATTATAAAAGTTTGAAAGGAGGATTAAAGATTTTTTGAGGGCAGTTGAAGCAGGGTTTGCAGAAGAATTTGCATTTAGCCACCAAACTGTCGACGCCTGCTGGTGCTGGAGTTGACAGAGGTGTATCTGCTAAGGATATTGTATTAGGTGTTTGTCCTGGTGCATAAAAGCGGAGAAGAAATATGCTGTGATGAGCTCTTTTCATAACTTTATGAATGCAGGTCTTGCCTGTGATTTAGGACAGTCTCTGTTGGCGTCAAACCTCCCTGTGCACTGGTTTCTGGCTGCACATCGTTGGATCTTTGTATCACACCACATTGCTTGCTGACCTGTAGTATTTCGCTACACACTGGGATTCTGGCTCTCCAGAGCCGATTCCGTTTTAGGCAGCTGCCTTCTCCATGTTGGAATACTCTGTTTATCTTGCCTTCACCTGGTAACCAGTTCTAGGTAAGATGCCTGCTGGTCATGGCCCTGTTCCCATGAAGGTATTCACAGCTTTCATTTCAGTCAATCAAATTTATTGAGTGTCTGCTCTGGGTATGCAGTATGCAAGTGCTGGAAATAGAAAGATGAATAAACCACAGTCTGTGCCCTCGAGGAGCTCACGCTTTAATAGGGGATTTTGGGTGACCTTAATGCTTCAGGACTTAGTAAGAAATAAGCCCGAGTACTTGTGAAATGTTAGGCTTTGTTGATGATTGTCACTAAGAGAACTGGTACTGTTGCCTTCACACTCTGCCTCTGGCCCTCCGTGCTGTTCAAATGCCCGTCTTCCTGCTACCTCCTCTACCTTGGAACATTGCAAGGCTTGGAGGGAGCTTGTTCTAAAGTCAAAGAAGAGCTAGATGCTTTGTGAAACTTTCTTCAGACCAGCTGCCACTGACAGCCTGCCCGGAGCCGGACATGGGGCAGGATCATGCCGGGATTGCTGTGACTGGATGGTGGAAAATTTTGCAAAAACATCTGTTCTGTTTGGAGGGTCCAAATATTTTCAAAAACATTTGCTTAGCCAAAGCTCATATTTCACAAAACCTTTGCAAATATCTAGAAGCTTTTCTTCTTTTCCATGTGGACATGGAAGCAAAGGAGAGGAAAATGTGGCCACATGTATGTTTTCAACTTCTTATTTCCAAGTATTTGGCTATTTCAGGGATAGAAACCAATCAGATCACTTTCGTGAGGTATGCGGTGCCTCTAGACTGTTCTCTCTCTTTTGGATAGATACATGAAATCTCGAAGAAAGAAAATTTCTCTAAACACAGTGGGAGAGATTACAGTAATGCTATCAAGCTGTAGTTTTAATTGCTTGAAAATAAACGAAGAAAAATGTTCACAGCTGTTTGAGAGTGAGGACCAATCATGGGCAGAGCAACAATAAAGCTCCCCTTTCCTGGGATGACTGCCAGGACTCAGCTCTCCACATCTGAAGATGTTTTACAAAGTGCAGTGTGCCGTGAGCAGGGAGAGAAAGGCATCCAGAGAAGGCGCGGGAGGACCTGAGTGAGGAGCCGGGCCCTGGCTTCATCCCATCTGTGGGCCTCAAGGTCAGGGGAGGAGGAGCTCATGGCCAGACAGACTGGGATGACAGGGACTTCTTAGGGGACAAGTATGAGTTTGTTCAAACTTGGGGGCATGAGTTTTTGAGAACGCTGCTCAACGCTCAGCATGGTGAATGCTACAGACCAAGCATGGAGCCGTACCCGGCACCTCCAGGAGAAAAAAGCACCCCAAACTGTAAAGCTAAAGGCCTCTGCACATGATTGCCTGTGAACCAGAGGTTTGGAGATAAGTTTTCTCCCCCTTTATGTCATTATGTATGTTCCAAGTTGGGCATGGAGAGCAGCTCTTCTGCCCTTTGAACCTGGTACAGACCCAGGAAACCTGGGCCTCTCCCTCAGTACCTCTCACTCCAGGTGCATGGCTCAGGCTCGTGGAACAAATCAGCTAACTTTTCTTTTGTTTCTTAATGCTAGGGAGCAAGCAGGGAGCTAATGGCCAAAGGAAGTCGAGGCACTTGTCCTTAAGACTATCTTTAGTGAAGTGGAAGGTGTAGGATCTGCCATTTGTCATGTCACCTTAGAACAAGGAAAAATCCCCAGAGTACAAACATCCAATTGGCGTACCATACTCGATCTTCAGGTTAAAATATAATGCAGCTATGATGCATGAGTCTCATTGTGAAACAGCTGATTGGTGAGGAAGATCAGTTCTCACTAAATTGGAGAGATGAGGCCGTGAGATGAAGAGGAAGCAGTGCTGAGCTGGGAGTCCAGATAGCTGGCTCTGTTCTCGGCTCTGCCACCAGTCACGGTGCTGGTTAAGTCACTGGGCTCTTCCATCCCCTCTGTGCCTTGTCAGTAGGCAGATTGGAGGATGTGTAAGTTCCTCCTGCGCTAAGATCCTTGTACTGAGGACCTGATTTCCGGAGCCCTGGGAACATCTTAGAAATGGAGTAAATTCCACGAGATTTTCCCAGGGGAGGCCTTGATCACATTTTGTACAACATTCAGTCATGTATGGTTGCTATGATACCAGGCAGCATTTTGAAACCACACACAGGGATGAGTCTTTCAGTCAGTGGCCTAAACCATCTCCCTTTGCTGCAGAGCCAGCTTTTCTGCAATTCCAGGGGAAAGTATGGGCAATTGTTAATACCCCAAAGATTTTATATGATTTTAAAACAAAGTGGCCAACAGTGTCAACATTGTTTACCAGTGACTCGTGTGTTCTTTTTCTCTTTATCCTCCTCCTTTTTTAAAAAAATAACATTTCCTTGGCCTGTTAATTTCTCTGTTCTGTGTTGCATGTATGGAAAAGTATCTCAAAACCTATGATGTAAACCTCTCGATTTGCTTTACTTTTCCTGCTCTTGAGATTTTCATGTGGCCCTGATTAAAATTTTAATTTGTCAGTAGAGTCAAATCTCATTAGTGCCCTTCCAGCAATTGGGCACTGGAATCATTTGCAAGGTCTTCAGGGAAGTTTGCCTTTGCACAGTTTAGGAAAGATTCTGTTAATTAGGTGAATGGTATAATTGATATGACAAGAGGATTGTTTAACTTAAGGGAAGCAATTTATTATGCATGCATGAGAAGCTTCTAGGTATTTACTGACCAATTGCATGCCCATTACATATCCTTTTTGTATTTTAGAGATAATCATCTTATATTGTTTACCTCCTAGCCCAGTTTTTGGCACACTTGAAAGTACTACAAACTGTCTTAAATAAATAAATAAATAAATAAATAAATAAATAAATAAATAAAAACTAGGCTGGGCACGGTGGCTTATGCCTGTAATCCCAGCACTTTGGGTGGGCGGATCATCTGAGGTCAGGAGTTTGAGACCAGCCTGGCTAACATAGTGAAACCCGTTTCTACTAAAAATATAAAAAATTAGCTGGGCATGTTGGCTTGCACCTGTAATCCCACTACTCCAGAGGCTGAGCGGGGAGGATCGCTTGAACCTGGGAGGTAGAGGTCTAAGTGAGCCGAGATCGTGCCATTGCACTCCAGCTTGGGCAACAGGAGCGAAACTCTGTCTCAAAAACAAACAAACAAACTACTTAGAAGCAGAAGGAGACGGGAAAGGACACTAGGCTGAGAGACTGAGGCTGAAGTCTGGGTTCTGTTCCTCGCCTCAGCACTGATTAGCAAGCGAGCGTAAATCATTTATCCTATCTGTACAGTTTGAAGATTGGGTTGAGCACCTGCCCAAGTCCCCTTCCAACCTATTTTGACACTGAGATTTCACAAATTGAAACTAAATTGCGGTACTTGGTTCAAATAAATTATGTTTTTCTAAGTGGCCCAAATCTACCTTCTTCCTCATTTTTTCATTTTGTTAGCCTGGGCAGAAAACAAGAGAAAGTTTGCCCAACACTTTCTCCATCATTGGTTCTCCAGAGCTTTCCAGCAGCACAAGTCAGATTACCTAAGGCCTGGTGTAGCCTGGGCAGCACTGATGAGACTCTGGCTGAAGCCTTGGCATTGATTCTCACAGGCCTCTGGCTGTGCTCTGTGGTCACCTCTTTAGTTGCTGGATTGTAGGGGGGCCTAAAGTAGCCCCAAGGAGAGGGCAGGAGCAGCAAGGGGTTCCTTTGGGGATATGGGCACAACAGCATTTGTTAATGGAGAGATAAAGAGTCCACTGGTTTAACAACCAGAACAGTAGAACTCATCCCTGTTGATGTCTGAGTCATCATCTCTGGAATCTTCCCCCCTCACAACACTGATGGAGCAGGGAAACATGTTCACTGAGGATAATATTTACCTTAATTTAGGTTTTTCAAACCCAGCCTTTCCTAGTTCCATCTGCTGTGGACCTAGTAAATGACAAAGCTTCACTTAGTTATCTGGAGTGGACACAGACTCCAGCATTTTCTCCTAGAGTTTTTATCCAGGTGGTCTCACAACCATGGAGGGATGGCAGCAGCTTGTCAAAGATTTTCATATTCAAGGGTAGGCAGGTACAAAGGAGTTAACTTGTGGAAGCTTCATCTGGAATGGGGACCAGCCTTGTGCCGAGATGCTGTAGGTACCTGCTAGTTCTTCTTGGCTCTGGATGAGCAGAGGCTGTCTTTGGATGGATTTTGTAGGGTTTTTTTGGATAGCTGTTCTTAAAAAGACCATTCATCTCCTCAGGAGTCATAAAATGGAATTACAAACTGATTTTCCAATTAGAGTTTTAAAACAACAGTAATAACAATCAAATCAACAGCAGCAGCCACCCTCTGGAAGGTGCCATTAGGTAGTAACCGTGAGCTTGAGGCAAGCACAGATACTTTTCCAAGCAGGGACCTTGTAGTACTCTGGTTGAGGATCATTATCTGGTTTGATGGTTCCTACCTTTTGTTGTTAATGCTTTCTCTCTTTCTTTCTTTTTTTTTTTTTTTTTTTGAGATGAAGTCTTACTCTGTCACCCAGGCTGGAGTGCAGTGGTGCTATCTTGGCTCACTGCAAGCTCCGCCTCCTGGATTCAGGCAATTCTCCTGCCTCAGCCTCCCAAGTAGCTGGGATAACAGGCATGCGCCACCATGCCCTGCTAATGTTTTGTATTTTTAGTAGAGATGGGGGTTCACCATGCTGGCCAGGCTGGTCTTGAACTCCTGACCTTGTGATCCACCTGCCTCAGCCTCCCAAAGTGCTGGGAGTACAGGTGTCAGCCACCGCGCCCAGCTTTGTTGTTGATGCTTTCTTTGCCACTTCCAACCCTGACCTGGCCTGTACCAGACTCTTTCCAGTGTTCTTTTAACAATCATCCAGCAGTTCTTAGAAATACCTCTGGTGAAGTTCCATAACCTTAGAGATTTGTTTCTGTAATTGTTCGAATTCAGTGCATCTAAGGTGTGTGTTAACAGTTCTGTAATGTGCTTAGCAAAGACTAAATCTGCCTGGGGTTGATTTCCTTAGCATTCCTAAATTCTTGGTTCTAGGTGGAATGAAAACAAAAAACAGAGATAGCACTAGTGAGTTCCTTGCTTACGTTAGTAGTCCTCTCGTGAACATTTAACTGCGCTCTTGGCAAGTTTTGCGATCCATCTGGTCCAGTATTTTGGTCACAAGTAAAAATTTGCTTGATGGAGCTCAATGTACCACCCCCTGCTTTGTGTCAGGTCTAAAATGTACACTGTTTGGGAAAGGAAAAATAGCCCCGGGCTGTAATCGCTAACGCACAAATAAAACGCGTTGTAGTTTTATTTTCTCTGCCTTTTCCCATTTAAAAAGAAGGACAAATGTAGGACCCATATAACTGGCAATTTCCTAGGAAAGAAAAAGAAAAGGCATGAGGTGGTTGGGTGATTTTCTTTTTCTTTAGCTATCACATTAACCCTTGGTATTTTACTACCTAGATAACAAGATGCTAGGCAGGATGTAAAACATTTTTGGTAATTTTTTGAAATAGTTGCAAAATTTCTGGACCATCCTGCACTGACTTAACAGCACATGTTAGGATAGAATAGTGACATTTATGGTCTGCTTGTTGGCAGGAGAAGGTCTGTGAAACATTGTGCAATGAACAAAGTGTGTTTCTTCCATTCCCTCACCTCGATGTCCTATTGTTCTCTTGAGGCACCTCCCCCCTTCTCTCACCCACTCCTCTACCCTACCCAGGTTTTCACTCTGCTTACATTTGTCAAGAACCCCAAACTGTGTCTCCTGGACCCACATCTGGCTCCCTTCTGTCCTCTTCTATTTAAAACCTACCACCCCTGAATCTTATTCCCAAAAGATTCCTCATCAGTGCTCAGGGAGAAAGTCAGCTGACTGATTCTTTAGTCATTTTCACCAACACCACAATTAATATGTAGGTTATTGTCTGCCAGGATCTGGGACTATGGAGGTAAAGAGGACCCAGTCATTTCCCTAAAAGAACTTAACCTAAATGTGATTTGGATATGCTCCTTGAGTGAGTTTGGACTCAGGATCTGCAAGTGCCCTTCAAAGTTTTAGATTCTTAGATCTAAAGTTATAATGAATAACCCTATAGAATGAATCTCTAATGGTGGAATTTAAGATATTCTGTTAGGCTGGTCAAGAAATTTTAAAGGCTAAGTGATCTAGTGCCTCTAAAATTGTACCCTTTTTATTCCACCTGCCCGTAAGATCATTAGCAGAGCATTTTTTAGAGGAAAACAAAAAACAAAAATCTTCTTTGGTTCTCAAGTTCCTAATCTGTGAAAGAAGACTGAGTTAGATGATAATAAGATCGCTTTACGCTTTATCCCACATTCCTGATATTTTGTTTGGCAAACATGAAGTATGAGGAAGTTCTGTTTAACTACTTGAGTGTTGTTGAAAGTTTGCTTCCTCAACTCTCATTAATATTAGTTTAAAAATTTATAGAATTGTTTGTAGCCACATTTCAGAATGCATTGCTTAGTTTTTCAATTTAAAAACTAGTTCTTTGTTGAATGGGTGATAAATAGGACCACATTTCTTTTTGTTCTTTTCTATTTAATAATCAGTTTCCAGAAATCTTGCTTTCTGCTCTCATGTTGGAATAAAAATTGAAAAAGCTTTTGCTTATATAAGATTTTTACATAGTTTCCTTCTTTTAAATTTTATGTTGGTTTCCTGCTGGCTGGTTAAAGTAGAAAATGATGAGGTTTGAAATATGTTTCTATTTTGGGGGAAAATTAAAATTAAAAGAAAAAAATAAGTAAATATATAGCCGGACGTTCTGGTCATTGAGGGTGTTAATTCCGTATCTTTGGTTTCCTTGATTTTGCCTACCTCAGTCATGTATATATTTTTTAATTATAATTTCCAGGATGTCCAATTTTTTTTAACTCTTGGCAGTTACCTATCACTATTAGACTGGTGTGACCTTTTAGAAGATTTTGGGAGGAGAAAAAATAGAGCATTTCTTGCAGTCATGTTAAAACTCTCTGCTTAGATATGATATGCAACTCATTAGATTTAAAATTCCATTTTGATAACTTTCACACTGTGGCTTTTCTTGAGCCCTCTCTCGCATGTCAAAGAGATGCATATAGATTGGAAACTGTTTATTCAGGGAACCTCAAAGGGTACTATAAATATAGTTGTAAAATGTCAAGTTATTTGCATGCTGGTGAAATAGATGTCCTAAAAATTTTTGTAATCCCAGATATTTGCTTGTTTCCATTACCAAGGAACACAGGAAGATACTACAAATAATGCATGTCATTCTTTTCTTTCTGTTCTATTTTAGTATAGTTTTGTTTTATATTTTGATTTAATTTAGCTTTTACAATTAAGAGCCCAAGTTCAAATAGATGTGATATGAAACTATTCTTAAAGATACTTGATTTTTTTCCCCCTGAATTATATGGGTTATACTCTTAAGGAGTGTTTAACAATGTTGGTCATTATTACAAGGGTGATTTTTTGGAGGAAATTTTTTGTTATATCTTGCTATCAAGTCTCCCTGCCTTTCCTTCTCTTTTTTCACCTATGTTCTCGTTCTATTGCAGTTTGCAGAAGTGAGGATGCCTCATTCATCTTTTTAGATCACAGTTCCTAGTCTACAGTCTGTCCAGTACTGGGTACTAAAGGAAAGATAAATAAATGATCTATGTTTTTCAATGCACTTTTTAATATCTTAGTTTCAAATGTTACTCTGGAAGTAATTAGGATCTGTAAATTCTTGTTAAAATGTTTTAGAATAAGGTGTTGTGAAATCTATTTGTTATTTTTAAATTATAAACAAAAGTCCAGCCCTTTTCTGTGGAAGAGAGAAAGAACAGGGTGTAAAAAGAGGAAGAAATAATTAATTTGACTTTAAATCCTTTGGTAGGCAAGGTGCTGAGCTTGGAATTTTTTCATATGATATAAGCAAAGAATAAAATAAGCTTAGAAGATGTTTTCTTGCATCATTCAAAGTTTTTCAAAACATGTAGTTGGCCATCATTTCAGCTGACACGTACATGAAAAGACAGCATATTTTTAATGGATAAAATAAGTGATGTATGATGAGGAAAGAGTACATGACTATGAATTCAGAAATGAGAATTAAACACTGTGTCAGTCTGGGTCGAACGAGGAGACAAAAACCACAAAGGAACTTAAAACAGGGGAAGTTTAGTGTAAGGAATTACTAAACTAAGATAGGAGAGTAACTATAAAGATTTAAAGAGAACTCAATAAGTGCCCTAAGGCTGGAGAAAAATATGCAAAGAAGGACACACTTGGAAGCCACTCCCCAAGGCTGGGTTCAGACTGTTTTGGGGAGGGTGTGGATGTAGCTCCCTGCCATGGCACGGAAGTTTGCTGGCTTTGGGGCACAGGCAACCTGACGCTGGTGGGGAGTTGGAGTATCGCAGTGGGTACAAGCTGCAGGCGCTGTGTGAGAGGCCTGTGGAAAGGTGGTTACTCAGCCTCAGGACAGGGCTGCGGAGTCGCTAAGGGACTGCATGCTCTGCACACAAGACCGGAGCAGAGATGTCCCTATATACATGCACTGCTGAAGGACAGTGAAGCAGCAGCAAGAAAATGTCAAAACACAGTACTCTGGAGCCACTACAGTGTCCCTGCGGCGCCCTCTACTGACAAGGCCTCACTCTGAGCTCACTCTAACTGACATTGAGCTCACTCAATGTTAGGCTTTGAGTCAAGAAGAATGCTTCGAGTCCAGTCCATTATCACAGAGCAGCTATTAAGGGGTGTATTTGGAGTTGAGCAGTGATCACCTGACAGCTGGCACAACCCCAAATCCCACATTCCAATTTAGCCAGAGACGTTTTGTTGTGATAATTTATAAACAAATCAACAGGAGCTCATTTCTCTTGCAGGGTTCACTCTCTACCTTATAACTGAAGTACTCAGTAAAAAATTGTGTGGTTTTGCTGGGTTTCCCCACTCCGTCCATCACCGTTAGGCCAGATCCTTCGTGTCCAATCATATTTCTGCATGGCTGTTCATTCATCAAACCTAAATATAAAAATAAAGGTTTTCATGGCCAAGCAAAAAAAAAAAAAAAAAAAAAAATGTGTTCATGATAATAAGATTGATTTTGATACTTTAAAAATGTTCGCATATTAAAATCAAGAAATACCCCCTTGTCTTACTAAAGCCAGCTCTTTCTGATTGTATGCATAGTATATGCCTTTTTATATTATTTGTATATAATATAAAAAAAATTGTATATAATTTGTAATATCCTGGGTTTTCACCATTGTAAATACAGCCACTCTGGGCCTGAAAACTCTACTGGCTCTTTTTTGTGTAGCTCTATCTCATAAGGCTTAGTAAGAGCAAGGGATAATCACATTTAACAAAGCCATTTCTTTTTGCTATTAACATGCTCACCTTTACACTTGATGGCAACAGCCAAATCCCTCCATTAGGCATCATTAAAATTATTCTTTGGGTTATTTTGATTAATGCTTTTTAATTTCATTGTGCTCCCTCTTGGTCCTAAATTGTAAGAGCAGTTAAATAGGAGTGTTCAGTGGAGTGTGTCTGCCATTCATTGTTATGCATATATTTATGTGTTTTGTCTACTTTCTTAAATAGCAGCTTCATAAAAATGAGTGCATTGGCAGAAATGTTTATATAAAATTACATTTTGCAAAGCTTGATTTTACAACATGATAATACAAGAGAGAATGTTAAGGAAGTAGAAAGCAACATCTGCATTGTAAGATCTCATCATGGTACCACAATCTAACAGTGATAGTAGTAATAATAATGCCTTTTTTTCTTTTGAGTGCTATGGCCAGCCATGTTCTAAGTAGTTTACTGCACTAATTCATTTGATCCTTACAAAAACCCATGTATGAGGCAAGTACTATTCTTATTCCCATTTTAGAAGTAGAAATATTAAAGCAGAGTTTAAATAACTTCCCAAGGCTGCCTGGCTAATCAGTACTGTGCAGAAGGTTGAGCCCAGGCAGTCTGGTTTCAAAGCTCTCATTCTGAACCACTGTAAATCATACTGCCTGCAGGATCAGTGGAACAGATTTTTTTCCATTGTACTGCCAATCTGACAAGACAGGAAGAAATACTCAGATGCTAAATACCAAGTGAAATTTGGAAACCCAGAGAGAGCTCTGGAGGCTGACTTTCACCCTGAACTTGCTCTTAGGTTTTTACAACCTCCAGAGCCACAGAAGGAAAACTCTAGGCCCACCCAAGTTGAACTGTATAATTAGCAAAGGCTCCTCCCACCATGGAACTGGTACCTCTAAGCTGTATTCTCTTGGTAACGGCAAGCCAGAAAAAAACCTGAGACTCCTCCAAGGAAAATTTTCTGTCTTGAACCTTAGAGCTATGTGGAGGAGCAAAAAATAAATCTCCTCAGAAAATTTGTAACCACAGAGCAACTTGTGGATTTACAGCTGAAATTCACACTAGCTGAATGGTCAGAAAAACATTCAGCTTAGAATCTAATTAAAATGGTACCAGGTTGGTAGTCGCTCTTGTTACCTAGCAGAAGCAAATGCAGATTCTTTGTGAAGGAATTTTCTTTATTTGACCATAAAGAACCCTTACAGAATTCCTGAAATACATTAGCTCCCATTCAAAAATCTCAAAACACACACAAAAAATAAATCATTGTGAAAAAGAGTCAGCAGAATCAACCTGCAAAGACTTCAGATACTGAATTTATCAGACATAATACATAAAATAAGTATGTTTACTACATTTACAAAAATGGAAGAGAAGATTAAAAATATGTGTAAGGAGCAAGAGTATTGAAATAACAAAGAATTTGAAAATTAGGCAGATGCAACTTATATTAACTAAAATGTAGAAATTTCAATTAAAAGCTTATAGGTAATCAATGACAGATTAGATAGAATCAAATAAAGAATTAATAAGCTAGAAGATAAAATTGAATAAAGTATTTAGAATGCAGTAGATACAAAGATGAAAAATATAGAAGAGGGCTAAACGACAACAAGAAGAGTGAATTTCCAGAAGTGATTAAAGATACCAACACATTAAACAAGATTAAATTTTTAAGAGATCCGTATGCCTAGATATGGCGTAGTAAAATAGCAGAGCACCATCACAAAGAAAATCCTTAAGCAGCCACAGAGAAAAGACATGTAGCTTTCAAAGGAGCGGTTCAACTAACTATAGTGATGACAGGGCAGAAAATAGTGGGACAATGTCTTCAGAATACAGAGAGAAAATTAGCCTGTAATTGTTTGCTCAGCCAAATCTGTCTTTCAAAAATGAGGATAAGATAAAGCAATTTTCAGACCAAGGAAAGAGGAGTAACATATTCTCATGAAAGGAGATTCTAAAATATGTACTTTGAGAAGAAGGTAAGAGATCATGAATAAAATGATTAGAGTTAAAAGAAGGAATGAAATGGTAAATATGTGGGTAAATTTGAATCAACAGTAACTTTCTTGTGAGCTTAGAAAACCAAAATATGTGTCGTTTATAGCATGTCAGGACGTGATTACATATAACGTATTATTTGGGAGGAAGGTAAATTGGCAATGTTTAGGTTTTGATACATTATATATAATTTTGGTATTTTCAGAATAACCACTAAATTATATTAAATATAACTGGACAAATTATTCCAGTTAAGAGACAAAGATTATCAGTCTGGATTTTTAAAAAATGTTGGCAGCATGCTGCTTCCAAGAATCATCTTCACAACACATAAAGAAAAGATGAAATGAAAAGTATGTAAAGTTATATGCCAGGCAGAGTCCTACAAAAAGAAACCTGGTATATTACTAATGAAATTTAAGCAAAAATATTATTAATGATAAAGAAGGTCCTAGCAGGTTCCATTTACCGGAAACATAAAACAATTCTAAACGTTTATATACTTATTATGTTACTATACTACTATGACCCAAAATATGTAAAATCAAAATTATTGAAATCACAAGGAAAAATAAAACAGTCTTGTTATCATGGGGCAGATTTTAATCTCTTTCTCACTCTGTCTAATTGGTTTATCAAGCAGGCAAAAAAGTAACAGTGTTAAGCTTGATGTGAAAGACATATAAAGAACGCTGCATCCAACATTTGAAGTGGGAGAGCATTTTAAGGGCACGTAAAATACTTAAGAAAATTGACTGCAATGAAAATATTTAAGACAATTGCACTATAAACTCAGTAACAAAAACTAGAAGAAAACCCGTATGTTTGGAAATTATGAAGCATGCATGCAAATAAATCACAGGACAAAGCAGACATTATGGGAAACATAAAATATTTAGAAATAATAATGAAAATACATAGAATCTATGTTAAAACTTATGGGATATAGCTGAATAGTACTTAGAAATGTATTGAAGAAAGGCTGAACATTAATGAGATGAAAGCATCTGTGCTATTCTGTTCCCTGATCAAGTTGGTTAAACTAGGAACTGTTTCCCAGAATCTCCTTCCTTGTATGGGAAGTCCAAAAGAGGAACTTGTAGGAGACTGGGGGGTAGAATTAGTGAAGCAGTGGCCTTCATTCTCCAGAGTGCTTCAGGGTGAGATGAGCTGATGAACAGAAATAGAGGCAGGTGCAGGCAGGTTCTGGCTTGTCCTCATTTTTGTCCTCTCTGTATCTAGCTCTTCTTCCCTCTGACTGGCCACCCCAGGTTCTTTCCTGTGGACCCACAAAAAGTGAGCTTTCCTTAGACCTCTCTGTGCATCCCCCACTTTGTAGGTCCACTTTGGTGTTATATGAGCCTGGCTTCTGAGTTCCCTGCATACAAACTCTGACTGGTCCTCCTGCTCCTGCGCTTCAGAAGGAGTCGCTGGTGTCCCCATCAGGATCAGCACCACCACCTTCACTTCCCCAGCCCCTCCCACAGTAGCAGGGTCTAATTGCTGTAAGCATTCCTCCTGTCACATCACTGGTGATGGTTCTGCATCCCTGACTAGTACAGCATCCAGCCTCAGTTAGAAAAAATAACCACCTAATAACCCCTCAGAAAATGGAAGGATATAATGAAAGAGGAACTAGAATTAAGGGGAAAATTTTTTTTACATTAGACAGGATCAAGAAAGCCAAAAGTTTGTTCTTTGAAAAGATGAATAGAGTTGACAGACCTCTGCCAAGACTGATCAAGGAAAATGAAAAGAGAAAAGCCATAAACAAATGATGTTAGTAACCACAGTTAGGGCAGAGATTTAAATCTAATAAAAGAATATTTTGAACAGATTTGGGGCCAATACATTTTAAATCTTAGACACAATGGGAAAATTCCTAACTTATTAAAACTGACTCAAAGGCTACAAAGACCTAAGTAGCTTATAACCATTAAAAATAGGAGTAAAAAATCCCATAGGTTGGGTGATGGGTCATGAAAATTCATTATAGCATTCTCTTTACTTCCGTGTATGGTTGAAAAATCTCTGTAACAAAAAGTTAAAAATTAAAACAAAATCTTTTCATAGAGAAAACACCCAGGCCCAGATGTTTTTATCATATAAGATGATCAAGGATTAAATGAGATAATACATATAAAGTACTTAGAGAGTACTTGGCACAATATTAAGTGGTCAGTAGATCTTAGCTATTATCACTCTTAACATTCCTTGGGCTTGTTTGCAGGGTCTCTCTTCAACCTATACTGAGGTACAAAAGTAGAGTTTAAAATAAATAATCTCTGAAAACCTCATACAGGTAGACACAGAGGTTAAGGTCATAAAAACATTTTTTATGTGCTTTTACAATAATCAGGCTGAAATCTTCCTTATACTACCAGTTCATTTATTTAGCAAATTGTTTACTAAGGTGTGGGTTAAAAGTAAGATTCAGCCTAGCCCCTAGCAGGTAAACCCTCTTTAATGTGCAACAATTTCTGAACTTCATTGATGAGGGGCACAGCATGATGGAGAGCTAGGAACTTGCTTTAATCTTACTTTCTATTATGGAGGAATTCAGAAAAATAGCCAAAGTAGTGTTATTGTTCATGTGTTCCAGAATAAATGTATAGAATTAACATTTTAACATGCTCTAGAATAGCAGCTCAAAATCTTATCCCCTAAAGACACAAAACATTATGATATATATGTATTCATAAAGGAGAGTACAGGCAGCCCCCAACTTAAGAGATGGGTGGGTTCTGGAATGTCGTTGTACCTTAGTTCTTGAGTCATGGAGGCGAGGAACTACCGACTTGAGAAAGGGTTTCAGGAGCAGGGAACAGGAGGGTGCATCAGGAATTGTTAGCATAAAGAAGACAAAGAGAAGGGTAGTATGCAGCCACATTGGTGATTGCAAAAGCGGCCTGAGCCCCAGCTGAGCATAAAGCCAGATAGCTCTCCTGATGTCATGAGCTGTGTTTGCTTTTAGTTTAATCTACTAGTTTAGCACTTGTGACATGGTGGACATGATTCTTGAGGAGGAAAAGGTTTATGATGATTTCTTCTGTGAAATTTCATGCTCACATTCAGATAATATATTCAGTCCAGCCTCAACAATTTCTTTCTTATTTTTTTTTTTGTGTGTGTGTAGTTGTTGAAATAGTTCAAGGAATGAAGCTGCCACGTGGTGTTGCCCTTTGAGTCTTGTAGTTAATTTTTATATGGTAAAGACTTGCGCTCCCAGGAGTCCCATCTGACATGAGGCTGTTCTCTCCTGTCATGTACATGTGGTGTAAACTGCCTGCTTTTACTAATTAACTTTCTTCCTTTTATTAATTAGTGTTCATTTATGCTTTAGTTTATTGCATGCTCCGGGTTTTTTTTTTTTTTTTAGAGATATTCTCTAAATCATATTCCCCCACCCCTTTATTATCTACTCTTCAGTCACTCACTAGATATTTATGGAGCCCCTGCACTGTGAAGACCTGAGCTGGGTGCTTCAGAGGACACTGTGATGGGTAAGACACTGTCTCGGTTCACAAAGAATGGAAAGCAGAAAGAGAGAACAGGCTACTGTGTAGTGTAGTATCAGACAGAAGATAAGCACCATAGTACAATGTTTTCTGAGAATTCAAAGGAAGAGGAGGTTGAATCCTGACTACCCTGAGCTGTGAGGCCTTAAACAAGTTACTTAACTTCGCCGAGCTTCAATTTCCCCATCTGGAATATGGGGCTTATATTATACATATTGCTTTGGTGTTTTCAGGAATAGAAATGATCTGTATAAAGCACAGTGTGTGGGAAACAGGCTGTCCTTCAGGAAAGCTATTATCATCAAATCAGCAAATAATCATTGTGCACCTACTATGTGCCAGCCACTCTTCCAAGCCCAAGAGATACACTGGTGAATACAACAAAGAGCCTTGTCTTCGTGAAGCTTACATTGTATGTAGTAAGTGATATTAAAACATTATTATCAAATCCATAATAAATGAAGATCTCTTGCTGTTACTATTAGAGTATCCATTTGGAGGAAGCTGGAAAGATATACATACATATGTTTAACAGTGGAAGATGGAAATTTGGGGATGGGTGGAGGTAGAGGAGAGGAAATCACACACACCAAAGTGCGGGCTGGGAGATCTTCATAGGACGGGCTCAAGGAAGGCTGTTGAGGGGTGTTTTGGGCCAGGGCATGTGGCTAACCCTGGAGTGGGGAGTGAGTGTCAGGCCAGGGAGTTTATAGACAGTGATAAACCATGGAGAGCCATTTTTAACCTGGAATATGACTTGATCAGAGTGGAACTTTAGGAATTTTGATGTGTTAGTGATGCAAAAAGGGGATGGAAGGGAGAGAGACTAGACCAGAAGTTGGAGAGATCAGGTCATTGCAAAATTTAGTTTAAAAAAAGAAAAAAACCTGAAAGGAATGAATTGGAGCCATATTCTGTCATTTAGTAAGTCTATATTGGGAACTTGCAAATTTAATTTTTCAAAGTCTTATTAACATGCGGTACATGAACTTTAAGTGTACATGACTGATTTTTAACAATTGCATATTTCATCTATAGCCCTGGTAAACACCATCCAGATCGAGATAGAGCACACTGCCAGCACCTATATTGAGGACTTTTACCTCAAAATGCAATGTGAGCGCCATGCATTGTAGCTTGTTTTAGGGAGGGATGGTGTGGATAAGTCTATGAGGTAAATCCTACCTAGCGCCAGCCGTCTTTTCAGCTCTCCGGTCCATCTCCCTCCCCTTCCTTCCTGAGCAGCCAGTTGCTACATTAACCAGACAGCAGGAAGAAAGGCAGACTGTGTCTACCAGCGTCTGCACCTCTTCCTGCGTTAACTTTTTAAGTGGGATACACGAGGCACATTTACCCTAATGGCCTCGAGCATGAGAGAATCACATATTATACCAGGCCCTGGGTTTCCTAAAGGGAAATGGCAGAAATATTTACAAGTAGCTTTAGTGTGGCCAGAACATACCCAAACAGACCGCAAATAGAGATCCTGTCAGCAAGTGTACAAGGGGAGGCTTCACTGGGTCTAGGGGCATGACTAGGGAGCAAGGGCCCTAGAGTCAGTGCTTTTTGCCATTCTCCCTCTCAAAAGAAATTGTATGGTGTTCTCTTCATATATAGGAGAGGACCCATTTTCGTTCCAGTGCTGGTGACTGCCCTGCCATACTCTAGTTGGATATTCGTGCATCAGTTGTCATAAAGGACAACTGGGATTGGTTAAATTAAAAAGGGTAGATTCTTTTCAAGTTGTGTCTCTTCAACTTCTGTAACTACTATGGGGTCAGTTTTATGCTAGAGCAAATAAGAGAGCCATCCATTTAATAGATAAATGGTACTGATTGAGCAAGAATGATGACTGAAAGTAGTGCTTTGTATATTTAAGTAGATGCAGGATTATATGCTCTGTGGAAAGCAGAATTTGAAGGTTTTGTTCTACATCACTGATTGGTTCGAGGCACATTTACTTTTCAAAATGAAGATGGGAAGTGTATACTTGGGGAGGTATATATGCAAAGTGAGAAATAGACAAGGATTCCTATCCTAATTGAAGAAACTGAATTTTAATCCTGGAAGAAGCATGAAGACTAATGGCTTTCCTTTTTTCCTTTTCTTTTGGCTTTATTCAACAGTTTTTTAAAAAGATGGATGCAGAGCTGCTCGGGGCGTGGGGTGGGGTGGGAAAGGTGAGGATGGAAGGGTTCTGTGAGGCCCTCTAGCATCTTCTCAGTATGAGTGGATTCAGCCAGTGTCTTCTTAGCCCCTTCCAGTTCTTTCCATACCTTTCCACTCCTTTGCTCAAAAGCCAAGTGCTGGTGTTATGAAATTTAAGAAAAGCTATTTCATTTCAAACTCTTATTGGTTGAAATCTCTCATTGGGATCACAACATATTTTGGTTCTTTGGGATACTTTTTGCCATTAATAAGAGGTATGAAAATACTGTTTTATCTATTGTTTTCTTTTGCTATATAGTAGAATCAATTTCTTCAATTGTTTCCTGAATACACTCCTGTAAAAGATTTCTTCCTGATATCTGTGTAATTGTCATAGAGTTGACAAGGATGCAGAAAAATTGGAATGGTTATGCATTGTTTATAGGAATAAAAAACAGTACAGCCATTATGGAAAACAGTTCCTCAAAACAGAAACAAAACATTATAGAAAACACGTTCCTCAAAAAACCGAAAATAGAATTACTGTGTGATTCACCAAACCCACTTCTGAGTATATATCCAAAATAATTCAAAGCAGGGTCTAAAAGAGATATTTGCACACCCATATTCTTTATACCATTATTTACAATAGCCAAGGAGTGCAAGCAACCCAAGTATCCATCAGCAGATGAGTGGATTGAGAAAGTGTGGTGTGTAATTACAGTGGAATATCATGCAGATGTAATGAAGGAAATCCTATCACATGTTACCGTATGGCTAACCCTCAAGGACATCATGCTAGGCAAAATAAGTCTCAAAAGGACAAGTACTGTGAGTCAAAGCATATGACGTATCAAAATCATAGCAACAAAGTAGAAAAGCAGTTGTCAAAGCCTAGGGTAGGGGAAATTAGTATTTAATGGTATAGAGTTTCCATTTTGCAAGATGGAAAATTCTAGAGATCTGTTGTACAACGATATGAAAATACGTAACACTGCTGAACTATATACTTAGAAGTGGTTAAGATGGTAAAATTTAATATTGTATTTTTCACCACAATTAAAAAAAAAAGTATCCATACTTGTTGCTGTTTGTTTGCGTGAAAATGATTCCTCATCTTTGTGAATGTCCTATATTCTAACACTAGGATTCTTAGCTTGATTTTTGCCAGTTTTATTTTTACATCCTAATTGATCAGCATATCAAGTAATCACAAGTAACACAAAGATACAAGTTGCTTTGCTCTGCTTAAGAAACTGAAGTGATTGGAGGTGTTTGTTTGTTTGTTTAATTTGTTGAATACTTCTGCAACTCCTGTTGTGCCAGATGGCTTCATCTTTTTTATACATGGCTGGAGAAGCCACTTGTAGGTGAGGTCTTGAGTGTAGATTATCTGCTTCGCACTGAGGTAAAATGACGGGTCAATAGGGATTGCTTTCTTTTACAAGTTTTTATAGTAGATTTTTACACCTGCATATCAATTATCAAATTAGTCAACTGACTCCAGAAACTCAAATAAAATGCACGTGAAGGAGAGACAAAAAGGTATGTCATTTTCTTGGTGCTATTCAACTTCTTAAGAGCAGAAGCACCCATTTTTTAATATGAGCAGTTTACAGCTACTCATGGTTAAATGGTTTATAGGATTCTTTGTAACAAAAGGTGGTCTAATTACCAAGGAGAAGAGAATAATATGCCCAGGTTATTTACAATGTGTGACTTACTTAAATTATGATCCTGTTAACTATACAAAAATGACAGAAAGCAGAAACATCAGAGCAAATTAAACATTTTGGCTTTTCATTAATGATCTTGAATATAGGAGGTGTGCACAAGGTTAATTTTTTTTTTTCCTTTAAACATCACATGAGGCCTGCCCTCAGAGTGAACCTGCAGTTTCAGATTCTATGCATTGGCTTCTAAACAGAAAAAAATGACAGTGTTTTTTCTTTTCCACTAGGCCACACTAGAATGTTTAGTTTGTCAGTAAATCACTTTGTAAGGTTTCTAATGCCCGTCTAAATCAATTTAAGGTGTGATTTCTTTCCTTGTGATTCTGTTTTCTGAGTTACTAGTTGAGTTTAATTGTTCTTATTTGCAGGCTTTAAATATTGATGAACTGTGTTATTTATAGCACTGTTTGGTGGCACTGACCTTTGTAGGGAGTTTGCATATGAACCTCAGGACTTTTTTTTAGTGGGGAAGTGGGATGGGTGAGGCTTGTTGGGGAGACGCCTTGGTTGTAAGTGAAATAGATGAGTATGCAAAAGGAGCTGGAAAAATTAGGTTTCAAGAGCCAGTTTGCAGGAGACAATGCAGAACTTCACTAGATTAGAGCTATTATTTATTATAAGAATATTATACTCACAGCTGGACACGGTGGCTCACGCCTGTAATCCCAGCACTTTGGGAGGCCGAGTGGGCAGATCACGAGGTCAAGAGATTGAGACCATCCTGTCCAACATGGTAAAACCCCGTCTCTACTAAAAATACAAAAAAATTAGTCAGGCGTGGTGGTGTGCACCTGTAATCCCAGGTACTCGGGAAGCGGAGACAGGAGAATCACGTGAACCCAGGAGGTGGAGGCAGTGAGCCGAGATCGCACCACTGCACTCCAGCCTGGCAACAGAGCAAGACTCCATCTCAAAAACAAACAAACAAACAAAAAAACAGAATATGATACTCACTTAAAATGTAACAATAGTTTCTTTATTAAAAAACAGTTATAGTGGTAGACTTTATTTATTTTATTTATTTATTTATTTATTTTTTGAGATGCAGTCTTGCACTGTCGCCTGGGCTGGAGTGCAATGGTGTGATCTCGGCTCACTACAACTTCCACCTCCCGGGTTCATGCGATTCTCCTGTCTCAGCCTCCCAAGTAGCTGGGATTACAGGTGCACACCACCACGCCTGGCTAATTTTTTGCATTTTTAATAGAGACAGGATTTCATTATGCGGCCAGGCTGGTCTTGAACTGCTGACCTTGTGATCCGCCCGCCTCAGCCTCCCAAAGTGCTGGGATTACAGGTATGAGCCACCATGCCTGGCCATAGTAGACTTTAATATGCCTTTAGCAGAAATTGACAGAATCAGTAACAAGAGAAAGCATATGTAAAATATTAATAACTCGATCAACAACCATGACTTAATGAGAGTATTTGGAATTCTTTTTTTAATCCAACAATGAGAGAATGTATATTCTTTTGAAGTACTTAGTGACACTTACAAAAACTGACAGAGACTAAGCCACAAAGAAAATCTCTATACATTTCAAAAATTGGACACCGTGCATAGTCTAAATTCTCCAAACAAAATACAGTAAGAGTAGATTTTAGCCTTCACAAATCTAACAACATGGAGATTTGAAAATACTATTCTTTATAACTGTTATTGTTGTGGAATACAATTCATATAAGATAAAATAGACCCTATTAAAGTGTACAATTCAGGGGTTTTCAGTCTGTTCACAGAGTTGTGCAGCCATCAGCACCGTCTAATTTCAGGACATTTTCATCACCCCCAAAAGGAACTCTGTGCCCATCAGCAGTCACTTCCCATTCACTTCTTTCACCAACCCTGGTAACCACTAGCTTATGTTCTGTCTCTTACGGATTTGCCTTGTGACATAATAAATATAAATATATTGATTTCTGCCCCTGATGCCTGGCACAGAGCTCCTAAAACCCTTGCAATTTTCTGAGCAATAGGGGTGCTAAGTTTATCTTTAATTCTAATATTTGGTCTTTGATCCTGGTTCCTGACACAGAGCTCCCCCATCTCCATTCCTGAGTGACAGGACTATTTGTTGTTCTAATGAGGCGACTCTTGGTGGGCTCCTGAATGGGGATGGCCACCAGAAAGACCAAGCCATGGTTAGAAGGTTGGAGCTTTCAGCCCCACCTGCCAGTCTTAGGGAGGGGAGAGGAGCTGGAGATCAAGTTCATAATCAATCATGCCGACGTGATGAAGCCTCCATAAAAATTCCTAAAGCATGGGGCTCTGAGAGCTTCTGGGTTGGTGAACATGGAAAGGTGCTGGGATGGTGGTGTGCTTGGAGAGGGCATGGAAGTTCTGTGCCTCTTTCCCATAGCTTGTCCAATGCCTCACTTCCATTCCATTCCACTCACATGGCTGTTCCTGAGTTGTATCCTTTATAGTTAATGGGTAAATGTAAGTAAAGTGTTTCCCCTAGTTCTGTCAACCATCCTAGCAAATAATTGAACCTGAAGAGAGCTTTCTATTTACCAGAACTTCCTATTTATAGCCAGTTGTTCAGAAGTACAAGTAGCTACCTGGGCTTTCAATTGGCATCTGAAATAGGGACATTCTTGTAGGACTGAGCCCTTTACCTGTGGGAACTGATACTAACTCTGATTAGTGTCATAATTGAATCGAAAATATTGTAGGACACCAGCTGGTGTTCACCAAGGATTGGAGAATTGCTTGGTGTAAGGGAAAAAAACCCACACATCTGGTGTCAGAAGTGAAGTATTGGAAGTAGTAGAATAGAAAGAAAGGGTTTCTGGCTGGGTGCGGTGGCTCACGCCTGTAATCCTAGCACTTTGGGAGCCGAGGTGGATGGATTACCTGTGGTTGGGAGTTCAAAACCAGCCTGGGCAGCATGGTGAAACCCTGTCTCTACTAAAAATACAAAAAATTAGCCGGGTGTGGTGGCGGGTGCCTGTAATCCCAGCTACTCTGGAGACTGAGGCAGGAGAATCGCTTGAACCCGGGAGGCGGAGGTTGCGGTGAGCCGACATCACGCCACTGCACTCCAGCCTGGGCTGCAGAGTGAGAATCTGTCAGAGAGAGAGAGAGAGATTCTTCGTGCCTCTTCTGGACGCTTCATATAAATAGAAACATGCAGTATATGGCCTTTGGTGTCTGGCTTCTTTTCCTTAACATGTTTTCAGGAGTCATCAATGCTGCAGCATGTGTCAATACTGCCTTCCTTTTTATGGCTCAGTAATACTCCGTTGTATGGTTATACTACATTTTGTTTATCCACTGATGGACATTTGGGATGATTCTACCTTTTGGCTATTATGGATAATGCTGCTATGAACATTCATTTACAAGTCTTTGTGTGAGCATTTTTTATAACTCTTCAGTGAAAGAAGAAATCGTAATGAAAATGACAAACTATTTAGAAGTTAATAGGAATGAGAGTACTTCACATAAGAAACCAGAAGTCTGGCCAAAGCAGTTCTCAGAGAACAAATTATAGTCTTAAAGCCATTTATAAGAAAATTAGACAAGCTTTTTGCCAGCATCCCTTGCCTAAAAAAGAAAAGAAACTTAGAAGTGCTGAAAATAAATGGACTAAATATTCAAATCAATATTTGAGAAAAAGAACAACTATTTTAATAAAGCAAAAAGTCAAATATCATAAGTAATAAGTCCAGAAATTATAGAAAACAAGATTAAAGACAAAAACCTAATGGATTTGATAAAATAAAACTCATCTCTTTGGAAATGTTGATAAAATAGGAACACCTGGAAAGCTTACTTGAGGGTTAGAGGGAGATAGAACCAAAGGTTTATAAAATTTTTCTATGTATCAGTCTTTTAGAAATGAACTTGGAAATTACCAAAAATGACTCAAAAAGGAACATATGAATAGAAAGGAACCACAGAAGAAAATTAGTCTTTCATCTCTCTGTCCATCCATGCATCCATGGAGGGTCCATTCATTCTAACCAACCATCTAATTCTTTCTGAAAAGTAGCCAGATCTCCTTCCTCCTAAATGATACTAGGGACAGATTTTATTATTTTACTGGTAATTTGTACACCTCCAAAGCATAGAGAAAGATAGAACATATCCAGGCTTATTCTACAGACTGATTTAACTCTTGTTACCTAAACCAGACAAGAATATGACCAAGAAAACATGAAACCATCTGATTTATCAATATAAGTGTAAACCAAGTACAGCAAAATACCAGAAAAACAATACACCGTGATATTGTAAACTTAGCCTGGGAAAGCAAGACTAGTCCAATATTAGGAAATCAGTGTAATTTGATTAGTTAATAGCATAAAAGGCCAAAATCTATATGATCATCTCCATATATGATAAATATCAGAAGCAATGGATTAGGAGAAATAAAGCTTCAGTAAAGTTAAAGAAAAGGAATATTTTTTTCATCTGATAGCAGTAACCATATATATGGTATTATGGGGGGAAGGGATACCTTTCACAATTGCATCACAATCTATAAAAATGTAAAAGTAAAATTAACAAGACATGTCTGTGAGATAAATGATAGAAATGTACTGAAGTGTACAGAAAGAGATACTGATAAACGTAGATACATTTCACTCCTGGCTAGGAGCTCAGTATTATAGGTTCTCTTCAAATTAACGTAACACTTCTGTTCAATTTCAATGAAATTCTAATAGAATTTCTTTTTACAACTTTAAAGTTTGTTTCTAAAGTTCATATAGGAGAATAAGTAAGCAAAAATATCAAAGAACTATTTTTAAGAAAAGAAATAATTAGAAGGAATATGCCCCACCAGATTTTAAAATATTCTATGGAGAATCCATAAAGAAATCCATGTGTACTTGAGAATTTAATATATGATAAAGGTAACTTTCAACTCAGTAAGAATAGATGGGATATTTAATATATAGTGTTGAGTCAACTGGCAATCTCTTTGGGAAAATATATATTTAGATCCCTAATTCATAACATACTACATTTCAAATCTATAAAATTCTAGAAGAAAACAAAGCAGTATATTTTTATAGTCATGGAGAAGACCTTTAAAAGCATGACAAGAAGCTCTGAAGTCTTAAAATGTTTAACAAATTCAATTTCATGAAATTATGGTGAAAGAGACCATAAACAACATGAAAATATGGAGGGCCAACTGGGAGAAAATATGTGAAACATATGTAACAGAAAAAGCATTAATATTAAAAATTTATAGAGAGCTCCCACAAATCAGGAAGGAAAAGAGTGAAATAGATCAATGTTGGAAGGATATGAACAACCACAGAAGAAATACAAGTGACTCTTTAACATATCAAAATACTTTCAACTTCAGTTACAATCAGGGAAAAAAAATATTGAAATCAGTTTTCACGGCCGGGCGCGGTGGCTCAAGCCTGTAATCCCAGCACTTTGGGAGGCCGAGACGGGCGCATCACGAGGTCAGGAGATCGAGACCATCCTGGCTAACACGGTGAAACCCCGTCTCTACTAAAAAATACAAAAAATTAGCCAGGCCAGGTGGCGGGCGCCTGTAGTCCCAGCTACTCGGGAGGCTGAGGCAGGAGAATGGCGTAAACCCGGGAGGAGGAGCTTGCAGTGAGCCGAGATCCCGCCACTGCACTCCAGCCTGGGCGACAGAGCTAGACTCGTCTCAAAAAAAAAAAAAAAAAAAAAAAGGAATCAATTTTCATGTATCAGATTGCCAAAAATGAAAATGACTGGCAGCGTCCAGCACTTGGGAAGGTGTGTCAGAAAGGACGCTCTTGGAACGTTCTTTCTAGAAATGTAGATTTACATAAGCTATTTGGGAGGGTAACACCTATCCAAACTTAAACCATACTATTTTTGACCTAACAGTTCTGCTGTACTGTGGAAATTCATCATAACGATATTTATAATAGAGGAAAGTTTGGGACAGCCTAAATGTCCCTCAGTAAGAGAACAGATTAAATAAAATTTGGAGTATTCATTACATGTAATGCCATGCAGCCATTTGAAAAGAACAAGCTAGCTTTCCATGGTTTGACACGGACAGATGCCGTATGTCAGCATAAGGGCTAACAAGCCAGGTCTGGAACTAGGTTTGTCATCTACCAGCTGGTTGACCTTGAGCAAGTTGCTTAACTTCTCTGCGCCTCAGTTTGCCCATCACTAAAAATGGGGCTTTTTGTAGTACTTGGCTCCTAAAAGTTTTGTAGAAACTAAAGAAGTAACTCCTGTGTCATGCTGGGCACAGCTGGAAGCACTGAATAACAAACAGATATAAAATATAACAAAAGCATTTACATATTTGCTCATACATTGAAAACATTAGAGAAGGAAACCTATCACAATTCTTGTAGTAATTAACCTAGGGAGGTGTAGTGGGAGATGAAGGATTCTCACTTTTTAACTTTATACTTCTATAAGGCTTTCTTAAAATGTTTAATGGTTTTCCACTTTTAAAAAATGTGCAAATGCTATTTTGTAATTTTTAAGGCCAATAAAATGCTTTTAAACAAACAATAAAAACAGGCCAGGCATCGTGGCTCATTCCTGTAATCCCAGCACCTTGGGAGGCCAAGTTAAGAGGATCACTTGAGGCCAGTAGTTCAAGACCAGCCTGGGTAACACAGTGAGACCCCATCTCTATAAAAAGTAAAGTTAGCGGGACATGGTATGGCATGCCTGTAGTCTTTATTACTTGGGAGTCTGAAGTAGGCAGATCGCTTGAGCCCAGGAGTTCAAGGCTATAGTGGGCTTCGAGCACGTCACTACACTCCAAACTGGGTGACAGAGTGAGATCCTGTCTCTAAAAAACAAAAACAAAATTCTGCTGTGAAGTTCTTCTAATCCACACACTCGTTGCGCTTTTAACAGTTCTGTCTATCCTCTAGCCACTAAACCAATAGATGTTTCTTATTCTGAATATAATCACTTCCCTTTGCCCTGGGTTTTGAAGATAGCAGAAAATAAGCACAGTGGTGGAGAAATAGTTTAATCTCAGTTCAGCAGACCTTTTTCTCAAGAGTCTTTAGAAACTCTTCCCGTTCCTGGCAGCTTCCCCTTCATTTGTTACTCAGGTTGGGTTGAATTGGGTGAAGAAGAAAGTAGCCCAGATACTGTCTGAAGAGAACATATTTTGGATTTTAGGGAAAATGGGCTTCAGGGCACTTAGGCATTCAGCAGCATTTCTGTAGACATACTCCTACCACTCATCCCCACCCCCACCTCCCGCACCTCAACTTCTTTGAACAAGCTAAGCAAAAGAATTTCTTTTATGCCTCCCTAATTTTCACCTTCCTCCTGGCTTCCTCCCAGCCTTTTTCCTTCCTGCCTGCCTGCCCCTTAGGCTAGGCACTGGTCTCACCTCATTCAGAGTTTAAGAGGATGGTGACCCATGGTGTCAAAATTCCATCTCTTAGGGTTGAACTCCTTCTCATGTGCTTTTCTGGTTGCTGGCAGCATTAAAGGAAAAGCTGAGAATAAAGTCCCAAGAGTACCATATGCCAAATAGGTTTGTGTTTAGTCTTTTGCTCCAGAGTGATTACAATGTCTCTCAATCAGTATCCTCCCCGCATCCCAGCAATTAGGTGGTGTGTAGACACCTAGGAATTCTCTGATGATTATAACCTTTTTCATTGTACTGTCACACTGTTAGTATCACCAGTAAATGACATCGTTTTTCATTACTATAGCTGCCTCCAGCCATAGAATCAGAAAGGTCATTTTTAATTAAAAACTAAAGAAAAATACATTTTGTGTGATTTTTTTTTTTCCTTAGAAGAATAGGTTATTAGCTTTCTTTGTAACTCCCACTGTCTTGCTGAACTTTGAAAGAACGTGGGCAGACTCTTAAAATTTTTGGCATATGGCCTCATCAGCTAGGACAGTGCAGACACTTGGGAGGAGGTGGATCACTCATCCCTGTACCTGCTGTCTACTATGGGATGTCCAGTCCATAGGAACTGCAGCATCCCAGCAAATTATCTGTCAGATGCTACAGCAGAGAAGAGTGTATGATCATCATCTTCGTGCAGTTCCTATTTGGCAGGTGAAGACTTTGTTTACTTGACTTTGTTGAAGATTCATAGCAAGCTGGGAATGGAGGAAGGAATGAGGAAGAGAGGAGTGTTGAGAGGAAGGAAGGAAGGACAGATGGACACTTACTAGCTAAGAAGAGATGAGATATATTTGATGGTCTTCAGTGAGATGAGATATATTTGATGGTCTTCAGTGAAATTAGATATATTTGATCCATTTTTTTTTTACTTGAGGTAAAGTTCACATAGCGTACTATTCACCATTTAAACATTTTTAAGGGTACAATTTAGTGGTTTTTAGTACATTTACAATAATGTACAACCATCAACACTGTATAACTCCAGAACATTTTCATCACCCCAAAAGAACCTCAAACCCATTAAGCAGTCTCTTCCTACTCCTCCCTCCCCGTCGCTCCTGGTAACCAGTAACCTGCTCTCTGCCTCTATGGATCTGCTTATTCTGGATTTTTCCTCTAAGTTGAATCATACTATATCTGGCCTCTTGTGTCTTGTTTCTTTCAGTTAACATAATGTTTTCAAGGTTCATCCGTATTGTAGCAAGCATCAGTACATCGTTTCTTTTTATGGCTGAATAATACACCACTGTGAGAATATACTACGTTTTGTTTACCCATTCATCAGTCAGTGGCCCCTTGGGTTGTTTCCATTCTGGCTACTATGCATAGTGCTGCTTTGAACATTTATGTTCAAGTCTTTGAACAATTGTATCCGCTCTCTTCGGTATTTACCTAAGAATGGAATCGCCAGTCATATGGTAATTTTATGTTTAATTTTGTGAGGATCTGCCAGTTTTCTACAATGGCTGTGTAATAATTTTAGAGCTAGGTTTAACTCACAGTGTTTCTTAAAACAAACACCAACTCATGTATCTGGCCCTTGTCTAGGCCCGGAGAGCACAAAGATGAATAAAAAGTAGCCCCCAAGAAAATGTTGGGGCCGTAAGGTAGGTAGAACATGCTGAGCTTAGGGGAGGGTAGTTCACACTCTGGCTCTCAGAAGAGGCAACACTTGAGCCGAAAGATGGAGGTAATGGGTCACCCAAAAAGACAGACTCACAACAGTTGGCATTCTTGCAACCAAAGAGCTCATGTTCTGGGGGAAAGAGAGCTAATGGTCTGCCATTAACAGGCAGCCATCTTTTGTATAAGGCCATCGGCTAGCCAGTTTGTTGGTTTCCTAGTACTCTACCTTGCCTCCTTATGTCACAGTTCATTGTTACAGACTTAGCTTCACCTGTTAATGTGAATCCTCATTCAATATTCCTATATACTTCCTAGTGATACTCAGATCATATGCATCTTTTGCAGCAGTTTCATATCTATCTTATATTTTTGCAGGTACCCCAGAAGACTGTCAGGTAGGCAAAGCACACATACTTAGTAGAATACAGTCATACGTCACTTAACAATGGGAATACTTTCTGAGAAACCATGTTCTGAGAAATGCATTGTTAGATGATTTCATCATTACCTGAACATCATAGAGCGTACTTACACAAACCTATATGGTAGAGCCTGCTACACACCTAGGCTATATGCTATAGCCTATTGCTTCTACAAACCCGTATAGTATGTTACTGTACTGAATACTGTAGGTGATTATAACACAATGGTATTTTGTATCTAAACATAGAAAAGGTACAGTAAAAATACAGCATTACAATCTTATGGGACCACCATTGCATAAATGTTCCATCATTGACCAAAATGTTGTTCTGCACTACGTATCTGTATGTGATAGTGCATAGAAGACAACCAAGACAACAGTGTTTTAAAAACAATCCCTCCCGCTAAGCAGTTGGTTAAAGGACGGTTGTTACTTTGGTTTTTAACATAAATTAATTTGCTTTCTACTTTGGCTTCAGTCTTCACACTTCCCCAGCCTTAACCCATCCATTCTTCAGCTATTGCCATTTCCATTGATCTTTCTAAAACTTGATCATGTCAGGAACCCAACTCGCCTCCAACTCCCCCTCAAACTCAGAATTCTTCTGTGCTTCTCTATTTCCTTCAGGGCAATTGTCCCACCCTGGCAGGAACTCTAAGGTCTTTCTGAATGGAACTGGCAGTAGTTTCCCCTTCCCTCCCCACACGCTGTGCTGTAATCAGATGGGGCTACTTGTTCCACACATCACACTCCACATTGCCTCTTTCTGTCATAGTTGGCTCCATCCTCTTTGAAATGTTGTCACCATCTCTCAGCCCTCTTAATGAATTCCTGTTGATCCTTCAAAACCTATCCTGTATGCTTTCAGCACATTCTTCTTCTTGGTTGTCACTGTTTACTTCTGTGCTTCCCCAAGAGGACTGCGTCTTTTAGGCCAGGTCTTTATTTTCCTTGGGTGACCCCACCATCTGTGACTGTACAGAGAACGTGTTTGAGGGCAGCACTTCATAGGGTGATCTAGATACTTGGTGCCCAGTTCGGTTTGATCTCCTCCTACAGGAGTAGAAAGTAGCCTTTCTTTGAAAGTCAAACAATTGTGGAAATGACTCCCTGCCAGTTTCTTAGAAAACTTAGTCATGAGTGGTATTTGTGGGTATGAGAAATACTGTTTCTGAGATAGTCAAGATGAGTATCAGACAGCTGCATTACAGGGGAATTCTCTGAAGATTTATTAACAAAAAGTAAGGTGGCCCTTTCCCAAATGTAGTCAAGGAGACTTGAAATCAAGATTGTTAACTCTGGTATGTATTATAGTCATAACCCATCAATGCAAATCATCTGAAATATGTAGGTCTTGCCCTTAGGCTGATGAGGCTCAGACACAAACATGTCTTGGAAAGTAAAGAGGCACAAGAAGCGGTGATATCTCACTGGCTTCTGGAAGGCTGTGTCTTGGGAAATAGATGTGGCCATGGAATTCTCTGCTGCCTCAGAAATTTGCATAGTAAGATGTCTAGTTTAATTTTTCCCATACCTTTTAAAAAATGTCACCTTTTTAAAAATAGCTTATACCAAATTATAAACTATTTATCCATCCAAAATCAAGCTCAAAACATCCCAAGCAAGGAGATATAATCATTTGGGCCATCTGACTTGGAAAGAAGGTGAACTTCCCTCCCTCCACCATCAGCAATATCAAATCGTACACACTCGCACATTCACACCCATGCAGACACGCACACAATTGGGCTCCAACACACAGACATTCACCAGGTAAACAATAGTTCTTTGTGTTGTGAACCACCACTAGAAAGCCTTTCGCTCTTACGTTCTCCAAATACTCTCTCCGATTACACACATTTTAATTTTTTAAAATTTTTGCCACATGTATCTAGGGCACCCATTTATATGCATTTCTGAAAGAATTTGTTTCTTTGAGAGCACACTGACTATTAAAGAAATATCTATGTAATAGAAATAATCTCCGTGGTTTCTAGATGGGTCTTCTTCTTTTCCTTAATAGAACATTAAGGAACAGTATCTACTCTGTTGAATTTGGGGCATATTAAATTAAGTATTAACCGATTAAATGGAATATCTAAAGTGACGCATGGGATAAAGCTTGTTAGAGAATCGTGGTCTTCTACCTTACATCCCTGCAGTCAGTGGCATCCATCCCTGAATTCCATTCCCAATTCCTCTCTTGACTCTGGGCGATCATGGAATTGCTATAAATTACTGTTTTATCATACCATTCTTTAAAGTGGGCATCTAAAATTCCTTGTGTCCAAAATACAATTCTTGATCCCACCAAACACATTTCTACACCCCCACACCCTCATTTGCCGGGTGGCCCAGACTCTATGGCTGCCTTCCTGCTCCTCAAACCTGCCTGGCTCACTCCCACCTCCCCACTGTGGCACTGTGTATCCCCCTCTCTGAGATGTTTACCCCCAGACTTTGTGTAGCCAACTGCTGATCATTTAGGACTTGACATAAGTTCTTCCTCTTCACAGAGGCCTTCCCAGTCACTCTTGATTACATTACTCTGTAATTTTCTTTATTGCACCCATCTCTCTTCGATATTTTCTTATATATTGGTTGGTTGTTATTTTCCCATCTAGACTGTAAACTGCACAAGAACAGGACCTTGCTTGCCACCCCCCCCGGAACAGTATCTGCCGGGCACTTAGTTGGCACTCAACAGATACTTAAATGAGTGGGTGAATGAATAAATAAAAAAATGAAACTGGCTTTAGATGTTGTTTTTTATGTGTTTAAAGGGCTCAAATATTATGTGAAATTGTAGACTTCTGACAGTTTAATTCATTTTTAATAAAAGTAAGGTTTTTCTTTCATGTGTAAAGAATACCCTTTAATAATACTTTAGGTTTGCATTATCTGGACTCTCAGCATTTTTTAATGTGTAGGAGTCTTCAGTTCGAGGACTTTCTGCAAGGCTAACTTTAATAACATCAGACCTGCCATTTCCACAGGGCTTAGAATAGATTCCAAAATGCCAGAGAAAATTAAATGCAAAAAAGCTCCAGTTAATTAATGTTTCAGAATAAATTAATGCTTTAGGCCTGACTTTAACTGACAAATATAGTGAATTTCAAAGTTAAAACTGCCACCCTTTCCCCACATCTGTATTTTTTGCTGTATTCAGTCATTCCAGTAATTTATATCCTTGGGGCGGCGGGAAGGAGACATATACACATTGAATTTTAAATTAAAATAAAAAACACAGTTGCAATGATTATTCTTAGGGGAATGGGTTTTAGCATTCCTCATAACTCTCTTTAGTTATGCGATAATTCCAAAACTTTCAGAGTTGAGAGTGGGTCCTAAATATCTTTACCTGTCCCCAAGATGCTGTAACATACTGAAAAGAAAGGAAGCTAACATCATGTGTGTAGTATGTTCCAGGGACTATCTTAGCTTCATATATCTCAGAAAGTCAGTTATAATGTTGGTATTTGCATGGGGCAGGGGAGGCACATTTTCATCTTGTCTAATTAATTTCTTATTTATTCTTGGATCTTAGACCATAGAAAAGAATTGGCAAAAAAACGTGTTTCACTTCTTTCTGACTTTTTCTTCTTCCTTGTCTTCCCTCTGCCACTTTCTGAACCTCAGTTTCCCTGGTTGCAAGATAAATACATCAATCTCATAAGACTATGAAATAAGATGATTGTGTGTATGTGTGTGTGTATGCATGTGTGCGTGTGCGTGTGTTCCCAATATGGTAGCTAATACCAAAGCATTTTTTAAAACATTAGAACGTTCTTGGAGAAGCTGAGCCCTGCACCAGGGAGGGCTAAGTAAATCTCCAAGGTCTCTTTAAACCTTAAGATGCTATGAGCGTACATTCCATATGCTGAGCGATCATGAATCTTTTTCGATTGAGCATGCTTTGCCTCTCATTTACCACTCTTTATTCATTTGTTAACAGAAATATTTTAGTATGCACGTCTAATCGATGTGCTACGCATTAAAGTTGTAGAGATAAAAGATAATACCTGCTTATATTCTGCTTTGTTCCACAAAAGAATTTGAGGTAGAAATAAAAGGTAGAGTTCATACCTCATCATGAGCATGGTTTTTTGTATAATACTTTAAGCATACCAAGCATGGACAGTGCAGCTGAATATGTACTGACCTACAGATATGTTCAGCAAGTCTCTGCTTTAAATACATTTGTATCTTTTTTGTAGTTTCCTACTTTCTTATAAAAGTCATATGGAAAGGACAAGCTTCAGCTCGTCTGGAATTCTGTTTGGTTGGGTTTTGGCTTTCAGTTAATCAAGGATTTGCTGGAGTTATGGGGTGTGTGCATGCTTCTTTTTTTGGAATTTTAGTTATGTGATATTTGCAAGTAATTCTTGGGAACAAGAGTTTCAAACACTGAATGTTCACAAGAAATAACAATATTATAAAAAGCAGATGTTAAACAGTTTTGTTTAAATAAAAAGGAAGATTATCTCTAATATTTTTAAATGTTTGAAAGAAAACAACAAATTCCATAGTAGAATTTTTATCTTGTCTTCCTTTCTTTAGTTCAGTGATGTAAACAAAATTATATGAATCATTTATTTAACAAGGTCAAGTCTACTTTGGATTTATAGTGTCAGAATCATAAAACCCTGAAAAATGAGCTTGTATCTACTAGTTATGCTAATACAAGCACAGTGAGAAGCTATTTGCCACAATCATTCCCCCATCCCAAAGTTTATAGGTTGTATGTTTTCTTTTACCTGAATTACTCTAATATAATATGTTAATGTTTCATTTACCTTGCCAAAAATAGGCTACCCACTGCGTGGAAATTCCCATTCTCCTCTGTTCTTTCTATTGTTTTGCATTAGCCCATCGGTTCTGGTATTTTCTTCCTTTGTTTGGTACCATTTGTAAGAATTATCAACTGAGTTTCATGCTTTTCTCTGCTGGAAGAAAAAGAGCTTTTTATTTTTCCTATTTGAAATTGTGATGTTGGCAATGAAAATTCCAAAATCTCTCTGCCCATTTCTAGTAAAGCAATTTATGTGTACACGTGACTAGAGGAGAGAAAAGTGAGTTTGAGGTAGAAAGTATGAGGAAACATATTACCTGGAGACATCTGTGATAAATCATGCTGTCCAAAAATGTCGTGAACCAACTCAGCAAAAGATTCCTTGTTGCTGGGGGTGTCCTGGGTGTCTGGAATTCATTTGTAAGGTTTGAATAAGGAAACTTTCCATCCACACATCTCTGGATATGGAACAATCCTGCGAATTGGCATTTAGAAAGAGGGTTCCTTTTGACCAAGTGTGTTCAACCTGAGCCCGGTTTTTAATAAAATTGAGATGAAATAGACACGTGCAAATAAAACTGTAAAAATTCCTTCCCTTTCTTTCACATGAGGAAAAAGAGGCTCTGAGAAGTGAAGGGACCCCTCCAAAGCCACACAGCTAGTTACTGATCTGGGAAATAAGAACTCAGATCTCATGACTCACCTCCTCCACTTTTATCTCACCATGTCCCCATTTTTTCCCTGAGTCATTTTCAGAATGTTTTACATGAGTCATAAAACTCAACCAAGGTTAAAATGGGGGCTGCTAAACTCTTATAATACTGCACAGATGAATCGTGTCAGCATTGCTTGAGAATTTTATTAAGACAGGTTTAATTGGTCCTGCCTGGAAAACTGAAAAATAAAACAAAGTCACTGATTTCTCTGACTGTGCAGATCTCTTGGATGTGTTCTTTAAATTCCTCTGCTTCTGTATCTCATTGCTGAGGACATTTGCAAGAAAACATAATATTTATTGTGTTTGAGTACATCTAGTCTTGCTGCTTTTTCTTTTCCTACATCATAATTGTCTCTTTTCAGAGGTGGACAGTTAAGCAAGTTCTGCATGTACCTAAATAAACTCTGAACAGATTGATTCCCTCTGTACCCCAGTAAGGGTGTGCTCCACTGTGTTCCCTTGTCCCCAGGCCCAGAATCTTCCTAAACTGGGCCACTGAGCTGTGCCCATTCGTGAGCCGAAAGATTGGCATCTGCTGTACCTAGAGGGAGTTTGTTCTGTAGATGCCAATGGGCTGCCGTGAGGGTTGCTGGTTATTCACTTTCTCTGGTCTCGCTATGTGCATTCTTTGCAGATGCTTCTCCCCATCCCTGACCATACTTTCCTACCATCCCCAGGAGCACAGCGTCACCCCCAACATCCCACACCCCTGAGTGCCCAGGCAGGGTTAGGAACCTCTAGGTGTCTAATAAAGGGAGGTAAAAGCCACTAACCCACAATAGGAAGGTAGCTTTCCCTCCTTTCCCCTGTTTGGCACAAGGCATCATGGCATTTGGGGCAGGCCCCAGAATAACCTGTGTGCCACGAGGAAGCCCAAATGTCCTCCAGAGATGACCCTACCTCCTCCAGTGCGAGCCTTTGTCAAGATGCTCTGTGTCCAAAGCTGCCTGCAGAGTGAGGTTGCGTTAATCTACCACTTCTATTTGCATCCTCATTGTTCCCCGCCAAAGTGAGTGAAGACTGTGGCACCAGATGAAGAATAAACAAAGAAAACAACTTCATGATACTAATATTTCCAAATAATATGCATGCCCCCAATAACTGTACAAAACATAAGAAAAAAGTCACTACAGAAGTCAGATAGGTTTTAGTTTGTTACTATGTCAGTGGTTTGTTAATCAATGTTTATCAAACTGACTCTAACCTGAAGTTTATTCTAGGCAGGGCTGCTGTCCTTGTGGACTTGAATGTATAAAGGAATCATAATTATTGCAGAGTGCTGCATGTTAAAATGACTGGTTGGGGGAAGGTGTTATTTACTTGTATTTTCCCCCACAGTTATTACATATTAGTGCATCAAGACAAATAAATGATTATAATTTACTGAGTAAAGTTGCAAGGGTCCTTGGCAATCATCTCATATACATGTACTTAAAGAGAGGCTAGAGCTACTCCATTTGACTTTGTGTATGTTACATTGTTAGAAAAAAAAATAAGGTCTTCCTGCTGAATTGTCACAAATATATCTTCTTCCAGTTAAAGATATTATTTGACAATTGCATTTAATTTTTTCTCCTTTATTTTTGTGTATTTATTGCCATACATGTCTATGGTCTGTTCTCGGGGTTTCAGGTTGTTGTTGCTTTAGAATTGAAATTGAGAATTGTTCAGGACAGTGGTTGAAAGCTTTGGTGGGTTTTAACAACCCAGAAGAAAAGTGAATCAGCTATATATTTTCTGATTGACATCTTGTCACTCTGTGTACTCACTAATGAGTACACGTTAACAATTTCTAAGCATGCCATACTTTCTCTGCCCTTTATCCTCCAGCTTACTCCTCCTGCCCAGCCCTTCCCAAAAAGAAAGCAAGGAACCACAAACATCTCTTCCGCAGTCATCCATTAGGAGAAAGGGCTCTACACCGAAATTGAGTGGCTTATTTGCTTTTAAGAGTTTGTTAAACATTTTTTGAAAAAATAGTTTCTGAAAAAAATTATTTTTGATGATGTTCTTTTTTTTAATCTCTTAGATGTCTTAAGTTTCTCATTCTTTTCCTGTTTTTTTTACTTACTTGAGATTAATGCCACCCTGATGTTTTTCAACACTATAACAGATAAATTGTGCCTGTTTCTTTCTTTTTTTTTTTTTCTTTTTTTTTTTTGAGACAGAGTCTCACTCTGTCACCCTGGCTGGAGTGCAGAGGTACGATTTCAGCTTACCAAAACCGCCACCTCCTGGGTCCAAGCAATTCTCCTGCCTCAGCCTTCTGAGTAGCTGGGATTACAGGCACCTGCCACCACAGCAGGCTAATTTTTGTATTTTTAGTAGAGACGAGGTTTCACCATGTTGGCCAGGCTAGTCTCGAACTCCTGACCTCAGGTGATCCACTTGCCTCGGACTCACAAAGTGCTGGGATTATAGGCGTGAGCCACGGCACCCAGCTTATTTCTTTTATATATATAAAATATTGCAATTTGAGGATGGTAACTGCTCAGCCTTCATGTCCTTAGCTTCACATTGTAAGTTCTCATCTTACTGGCTGTGATGGTATTTCATTAATATACAGGATAGTAAAAAATCACACTTTGTTTGCAGAGGCCATGGCATGTTTACCTTTTATTCAATAACAAATTCCTTTCCGAGCGAACAGGGAAGCAGGATTTCTCTTTTGATATTTCATCCAGATCTCTGTTTCTGTTAGGAGGATGATGGTGTCATTTCTGTACTTTGTAGAAGGATTGTGGCATTTTAATTCAAAAGACTTGTGTTCAGATTCCAGCTTGGCCATACACCTGGGTATGTGAATATAGGCAAGTCATTTACACAGTTTGGCCTCTGTTTTCTCATTTGTGAGTTAAAGACAGATCTGTCTCTTTTGTAAATGCTTTTGGAATGAAGCAGGATTGGGGAAAATAAGAATATTATCCATACAAGAATGTGAATATTAAATGCTCCATTATGAAAATTATAAATCAGTGTGTGTGTATATTAGTTTTCTTTCTTATTTTCATTATAACTGGCCACCCTCAAAGGCTGCCTCAAAATAACAAAAGAAACTGAAAGGATTTCTTTGTGCTTCCAATTGTTCTTCTCCCTGTTGTTTGTCTTAAAGGCAGTGGGACCCCCAGTGGACAAAGTCTTCTAGGATTTGGCCAAAGGGAACAAAAACCCACCCTAACCTTTCAGATTCTCATGTTCCTTGACTTAAGTCGCCTAAGTAAGGTTCTGCTTAAACTTTGTGTGTATGTGTGTGTGTGTATGTGTGTGTGTGCGCGCGCATGTGTGTGTTTTGCCTGGGATCAGTAGACCACAGAACAGTTTGAAATTTATATCGTGATGTTTTATTTCAGAAAGTCATAAAAGAGAATTTTTTTTTTTGAGAGGTATTGGTATTTCTTATGCATCAGGACTAACTGATTTAAGAAAGAATTAAGAGTTCCAGCCGGGTGCAATGATTCATGCCTGTAATCCCAGCACTTTGGGAGGCTGAGGCGGGTGGATCACCTGAGGTCAGGAGTTCAAGACCAGCTTGGCCAATGTGGTGAAACCGTGTCTCTACTAAAAAATAGAATAATTAGCCAGGCATGGTGGCGGTGCCTGTAATCCAGTTACTCAGGAGGCTGAGGCAGGGAGAATTGCTTGAACCTGGGAAGTGGAGATTGTGGTGAGCCGAGATCGTGCCTCTGCGTTCCAGCCTGGGTGACAGAGGGAGACTCCTCCCACCGCCCCCCAAAAAAAGAGTTCCCATAGAGTACCATAATTACAAGTTCAGTAATCAGGGCTCTTTGAAAGTCAGGAAGGAAAGAGGTGCATGTCATTTGAAAGAAAGAGGAGTTGCTGTCAAGCACAAAGAATAGTATTTACACGTGTGGCTGGCAAGTTCTTGCTTTCCTCAGCTGGGGTGTGCCCTGTGGTCACATTACAGTAATTCCCCGAATCTGCTCCACACCCTCAAGTCTCCTTAGCGGTACGTCCTCTCTCTTCCAAGGGTTCTACTCCCCAAATAACTTTGGGGCCTTCAGAATCTTACATGTGCAGCTCCTGCATACCCTAGGCCTAGCCAGTTTTGGGTCCTAGAGTGTCTCATTTGTAATCAGAGCCACAGTCTACTGCCATCCCAGCCCTGGTGCCATTGTCCTCTGCCACCTTGCCAGCCTCAAGTCTTTATTCACATTACACACTAGGCTCCAAATCTCTGGTCTTCCTCTTTAACTCCTTGAAATGTTTTTATTTTTGTGAACTTTTCGATCTCATAATCCATGTTCCATCCCAGTGGCTGTGCAGTCTCCTTATTTTCACTTGAGTCAGCATTGTATCAACTAAGGACCAAGCACTTTGCTTTGTTCTAGGGGTAAATATGGAAAAGATGGGCTCCCCATCTAGTTTGCTTAAGTAACATAATCCATACTTACATAGGTCCTTTGTTAAATTCAATTTGCAAGGTGCTGTAGTAATATCTTTAGAAAGTAAAAATGAACGGGTCGAGGACGGAGAGGAGATACTTGGACACACGTTTGTGTTGGGATGCTTTCGCATCCTTGTAGGGAGCTGAGGGGAAGTGCTGGACCTGCAATGGGAGGACCAAGAGGTATAAAGGGGAGGTGGTAGAGCATGTGGGTACAGCACAGGTTAGGGTCCAAGAATGGGCCCATTGTGCTAATGTTACTTCCTTACCTGGTAATGACACTTGACTGTTCATGGGGTCTCTTCCTGGCCAGAATTATCCAAACTCAGGTGTTTAAAGCTTTTGATCTTTTTGTGTTGATTCTTAGACCTAGCGGAAAATGCCTGAGGCACAGAGGCAGTTAGGTTGCTTCAGGGATAGCCCTGCCTCATGTTCTAAATATATTGGGCAAATTCTCATTCAAGTGAAGATTAGGTTTCACTTATCACAAACAGAAGAGGCTATCTGATCTAGCAAATGAAGGAGTGGGCTTGACACTCAAGCTGTCACTCCTGCTAGCAAAGTGAAACATGCTGTTTACAAACATGCCAGGGCAGAGAAAGCTTTCATCAAGGCACAGCAGAGCCATGTTTTTTTTCTCTTTAATTCCCAAACTGTAAGAGGTATTTATCTTCTGTGAGTCTTACAAAGAAAGCCAGTAACTTTTTCTTATTATTAATTTCCAAATTGCAGATCTATTTATTTAGTTCTGAACTAGTATTTTCAGAGTCCATATTTTCTGTCCTTGGTTTATATCCAAAATGTGCAGTGCCAGTGTTGATTCTTATGCAGATTTCACAGTTCCCTTTTGCAGGTTAAAGAAGAGAGAAGGAGAAGGTAAACGTGAAAGTAAGGAAGAAATCATGTTTTATTCATGTTATTTGTACATATACAAGATGAACTTCTATAAACATAGGTCATAACACTTTTAGAACTTTTAGATTTGTTGTGAAGCTTAGGAAGAGAACCAGCCCCAGTCTTCTCTTCTGGATGTGTGAGACACTCCAAAGTGTTCTCGGAAAAGCAAAGCCTTCCACACGCAGAAAGAGAAAATCCTCATATCTCCCATTGCAGGTTCCCATGTGACAAAGTGTAGATCCTGTCTCTTCCCAGAGAGTCTTTATCAGAGAAAAGAAGCCCATTTTCTTTTATTCATTTTAAAGTTCTGGGGTACGTGTGCAGGATATGTAGGTTTGTTACATAGGTAAGCATGTGCCATGGTGGTTTGCTGCACCTATCAACCCATCACCCAGGTATTAAGCCCAGCATGCATTAGCTATTTTTCCTGATGCTCTCCCTTCCCCCAGCCCCCATGACTGGCCCCAGTGTGTGTTGTTCCCCTCTCTGTGTCCATGTATTCAGCTCCCACTTAGAAGTGAGAACATTCGGTGTTTGGTTTTCTGTTCCTGCTTTAGGTTGCTGAGAATAATGGAAGAAGCCCCATTTTCTAAGTGAAAAAGTTATGCATACACAAACATATATACACAAATGGTACACTCTGCAGGATAGTCCTAGTAACCAGTATAAGGTCTCACTGCATCACCAGCTGCATTCCTCCTGCTCTCTGCTTCCTAGTCTCAAAGCAGTCTGGGACTGAGGGGTGGGATATTGGGAGTGAGGGTCTTTCCACAAACACTTTCCCTTCTCTCCATCATCCACTCAACATCTACCATCCCCCACCCCCACCGCGCCAGTGTTTGTTCTATATGAATGTTCACTGTGTTAGACACACAGGCAGAAATGGCCATCAGAAAGATGATACTTCCTGGCCCCCTCTTCCCCGTATCAACTTCTAAAGACTCTTGTCTTTCCTAAGGTCTAGAAAGACCTAAGGGTGACTTCTTTTTTAGGATCTAATGTATGAAGGTGCCATCAATAGAGAAAGGATGGAAAGGAGAGCTGAACCTGAGGTATAGATGTCTTTTTAGCTTTAGAGGACTCAACAGCTAGACCATATACTAAGTAGACGTAAATATGCTTTATGTATAGCAACCAAGCTTTGCCAAGAATAGGTAGGTAGGTAATTGATGAAGTGCCTGGGAACTCTGGTTACTTTTAATGACAACTGTACCTTTGTTGGTATGAATAATAACACCAGGATGAAAATGATGAATATATTTATCTGAATATATCATAAGAAGGTTTATCTTTTTCATGGGGGCAGTTAGGTAGAGCTTGACAATCTTCTTAGTAAATGTTTATGAAATACTTTTGGGCAAGACCAAAATAGAAATTAAAACTTTCATTTTTCTCTCTCCCTAAACCAAAAGAGAGAGAGACATTGTTTAAAGTTTAAGTTCTAAACCAACACAAAGATAAATAAAAACTATTTTAAAGTCAAGATGGTAACTGACGACCTGTACTTCACATTATAAATAGTACAAAGGTTCATAGTAACTCATGTACTTTTTTTTAGTGGTACAAGTCTCAATCTGACAAATAGATAAAGCAAAATTTACAAGATCTTTGCAACTGTCTTCCAAAACGAATGAAGCCAGGCCTTGAAAGGATGAACAGCCCTTATGCAGAGTTATCCATAACAAGTCACACTTACCGTGGAGGTTTACCTGGTCAAGACATCGTTGCTTTTCTCAAGAAGGTAGTGCTGTATCCTATGTGGTTTCATAAAGCTCTATAATTGGAATAGCCAGACCAAAATTTTCCAAGTCTCCTCTTTTGGCAGTAAACCTGGGCTGCAGAAACATTTTAGTTGTACAAGACATTTAAAACTGTTTATCTCTTACTCCTGTCCGCATTGATTTGTTTGTATTCCACGCCTGCCTTCCACAAGCCTATAAAACTTCCCTCAACTACAGTCAGAACCGAGGCTGTGTTCTGTATCTGTATACTTAAACTGAACACTCCTTTTCAATTCCTTAGAAACATTCTCCACCCTGTGCCAGCCCCTACAGGGCTCTTGCTCCTTCTGGTTTGCTCAGGTCTGCATCTAGAGGGGTGCCACCTTCGGAGTCCTTGTCTTTATTTTCTGAATCTCATCAGCTCACCTGCTTTGACACTCTGATATAATGATGCCAAGCTGTATTATTAACTCTTGCTGTGTTTCAGATTTTGAAAGTAAGAATGCTTTAACCCAGGTATACCTGAGGCCAGTGCTCCATTCACCTCAACCAGTCGACTTTGAAGGAATGTGTAGCACTTTACTGAGTCTGAACTTACCACTGATTCCTATGTTTTGTTTTCCACCTAGTGATGCACTGCAGCCAGCACCTGAGTCCTGACTGTGTAGTTCTTCACCTTGTCAGCAAACTTGGCTCTGATCATTGCAAAGGTGCCATTGCTTTCTTTTTCAAGCTTTTAAATACTTAGCTTATACAGTATAAGAAAAGATCTAAACATTAGGTTAAAAAATTTAATATCTCAGTTGCCTCAATATTTAAAATGGTTCCCATTTGATAGAAAACATTATTTCGTAAGAATCTATAGATTTTCCTATATAGATTTTGCCATGTAGCCTTTCATTCTCTACATAGGTATTACCAAGCTCTGTAGCCATTTTTATCTGTGATCCATCTGTTTAGGATAAAGTAAGTTAGCAGTTGCCTTTGGAGTAACTTCCCATAGTCTGTTCTGTTGCACGTGTTTGATAGTTGATTATTCGAGAGGGGATTTTTAGAGGACGTTCTTTTCATCTGTTAGCAATTCCTTACAACAGACAAAGTGTGATATGTCAGATACTCTTGATTCCATTGTTGCGTCCTCATTCTTTCTCCTTCATTCTTAAGATATTTCATAAGCTTCTGCCTAAGTTTTCTGACTAAAATTTTGCCCTACTATTTGGTAATCCAGTGTAAAAGTGAATTGTTGGTTTTGTAGGAAGTAAATTTGACTTGGCAGAACATCACAAGGACAAGTCCTGTGCTGGGAACCCTATTCTTCCCCAGGGCCATCCTCTAAGAAGCACCAAGTGCAGTCTCTTGAATCACTGCAGCCCTTAGAAGTGAAAAACTTCAAGGAAGATGTCAGGAATGTGGATAGTAACAAAAGATGTCTGCATGATTTTGCTTCAAGTTAGGTATATTATGTTAAATCATCTGCAAAATAATATTTTCTCCTAGGATGAAGCAATAAATTTGAGAAAATCATGAGTTTCCATGTACCATGAAAACCATCTAAAAGTCAAATTATTATTTTAAAATTTTAACTTTAATAAGTGAAGTTTTTACTGTATAATATCAAGTTTTCTCTGCACTACAGGGAGAAGTCCATAGTGGCAAGGATTTTTGTCTTTATTCTTAATTCACTTTTGCATCCCCATCATCCTGAACAATGGCTGGCATTTAGTAGACACTTGGTACATATTGGTTGAATGAATAGTTGCCTAATGTTATTCACCAACGCTTAATAGGGTTGTTAAGGCAAAAGAGACATTCCAAATCAGATGCCAAATCCTATCCTTATTTGTGACAATTGATTCTTGCATCTTTATTTGTACCTATTAATGATCGGATGCATTGTTGTTAAATTCCCGGGGTGGATGGTTTTGCTTTGTGTCTAAAAGTGGGAATGGAGCAGAATGGAAAGGTAGTGGCGAAGAACGTTGCAACATCTCTACATATTGCCTTCAGTAGATTCAATGGCTGCAAGAAGTTTGATTTAGTATTTAGTGCTACATGACCCTTAAGAATACAGCCATCGTGTGATTTATGCCTTTTTAGAAATAGCAACAGCATGGTTAAGTTAAATCTACAGGTAATATTCAAGTGAGCTCCTTGGTCTTTGACATTGTTCAAAATCCTCCCCCTTAAACTCTGGTTTTAATGAACAGTTACTCAAGCCTGCCTGAACTCTTGGAAATGGCAAGAAGCAATGAAATACCCACAGGTCAAGAAAGGGAGGGTAATGACTACTTGGGTGCTTCCGATTTGGCTGATGACTATTGCTTTGCAGAAGATAGGTTGCTTGTTTCACATTGAACTTGGGCTTGTTTTGATTAAGTCATTTCCAGAGCCTTGCAGAGCAGTTCCTGAGACCAAACTTTCAAATAAACCAGTTAGAAAATACAGAGAATAAACAAACTTCCATTATAATGTCTTCATGATCATCTGAGTTTTAGAATGTAATAGGCTCCATTCAGAAATGGGTCCCTTCCCAACTCTGATTAATTCAAAAGCTCTGTTTTGCTGTTTAGTGAAGCTGATAGCCCTGTTTCCCCACTGCATACCTCGTGCATCCGGGAAAGAAACAGGCATTGGGGCTGAATCCCAGCCTTCCACAGCTACTTGTTGATGGTACATAGCTGCACATTTAATTCCTTAGCTATAAAATGGAAAATGTAGTGTCTGTTTTGCAGGGTAATTGTGAGGATTAACTGAGATAATACAAGTACCCAGCCTGGCCTGGACTAGGTGACAAAGATAGCTTTGTTGCCATCCCCATTAGTTATTTAATGTATATGTTGCAGCCAGCAGATTGGAGTTCTGAGATGAGAGTGCTCTCCCCACTCTCCCGACCCACGTTCCCATCTCTCTGCTCTTCAGAAGCCTTGCCATGGAGTCTAAGGAAGTGTTTCCCAGACTTTTGCATTTCAGGGGGCAGTAAAATTTTACCAAAAGACTTTATCAGTATGCCAATGGTAACTCTTTATTTTGCCAATGAAAGACATTTTAAAATGTCACCCACTGTCCAACATCGTTTCACAGAAGAAAGGGTATTTTAATAACCAAACAAGAACATAACCACAAATAAAGGACCGTCCTTATCAATGTTTCATCCCTTGTGAGAGATCAGAAACAGACCAAGGCCAGCATTAGGAACCCCTTTTTCCTACTCCCCAGGCACAAATAAAGATTTTCTTCTTCACCATGGAAGCAACAAGCCGTATCCCCAAGTGAGCCACTTCTGGGGCAGCCCCTGAGACCGGCATGGGGCTGGGGTCAGTACGTCTGTTCATTCAGGCTATTTCTCCAGGGACGGGAGAAGGGGCCTCACCCCGCCTGACAAGCCAGCTCAGCTGTTACCATTTAGGGGCCTGAGTCTGTGGTGAGCCCAGAGCTTGGAGATTTTCACCAGCCCTAAATGCCCATAAATTAAAGAGTCTGTTTTTAAACATGGGTAATGGAAAAAGACACACTGGCGAATAGGAGGGAAGGTGTGAAGCTCACTCGGGGCAGCAAATCAAATAAGTTTCTGACCTGATGCAGTGGAAAACCGAGGTAAGGGGTGCAGTAAGTTTTGTGGTGTAAACCGTTCTGTGGACATCTCCTGACCACTCACCAGTAAGGAGGCGCTGACTCCTCTCCAGTGCCAATGGCTTCAGGAATACTTAACTAGGTCCTATTCAGGTGAGAGAACATTTAGTAAATGACTACGAGGTATAGAGTTCTGTGTTAGGGGCAAGAAACTGGGTCTATCTATTTTTATAAACATGAAAAAATAGCCTTTGCATGGTACCTTAGACAGTTACACAAATGATACCTGCACCATTGGTTGATTCCCCTGCACTGAGGAATTCTTATGAGTAGCACATTCTAGGGGGAATGCATTTTCAACATTCATTCTGTGCTTCTGTTAGAGGCGTTGCAGTCACCCAGAGGAACCTGAGCCTTGAGGGAGAAAGCAGCTGGAACAGGTTCAAAACCCGGGCTATTCCTGGGCCACAAGTACCAGGGAATGTCAGTTTGGTACACAAAAGGCTCAGAGCTCTTGTGTCTGCACTACGTTCTCTTATTCTTTTCGTCCTCCTTTGAGAAGGGTATTGTAGTAAGAAAGACAGACTGCCTCCACTGCAGCCCACCCTGCCCCAAGGTTTAGGGTGGATGGTTTGGGCTAACTTCGGGCTTTAGAGAAGAATACTTTTGTAGCTTTTATTCCTGTGGAGCATTTTTCCTTAGATTCATCTTTAGAAGCCACCTGTTGCTATTAGCAACAAGATGAGCATGTGAGCCTGGGCATCCAGACCCAGTGGGGCCTCCAGACTTCCTGTAACCTAGGCCTTAAGCTAGAAAGTAACGGGGCTCCTTATGACCTGGGTGACCATAAGTGTTGGTTTGCCATGGCCAGACCTGGATTACACATTTGTCCTGTTGTCATATTTAATAACACTTCCTTTTGCTGTGACCCAATGGTTTGGACAAGGAATTATATGATCCCCTACTTATAATTCATTGACATATAACCTACCCTGGTTTATCAGCACCTTGCCAAAGTTTGGTGCCAAGGCTCTGAATAATAACAGTGTGCATTTGGCTAGAGTAACCCCAGCTCCGCCCTAGCTCTCATGAACCTGTGTTCACTATGGAAAACTGGTCTAGAATTTAGGGTTTCAGAAACCTGGCCAAAAATCTTTCCATCTCACATCAGTCCAGCATCTGCTGCTGCAAGGGCCTTATTGACAAGACTAAATACACCACCAAACCATAAATGAAGGTTTAAGAATTGAGGATATAACTTCAAAGTCAAATTTTAAACCGCTGATTGGTTTCTTGACCAATCTTCTGTAGCAAACACGTTAACTGCCAACTTCAGAAAGATAGTATGTTTTCAAATGACCTATTTTACTTCTGAAGAATTAAATAGTGCAGGAGAATGAGGCTGGCCTTGGAGTCAGAACTGGATTTGAAGCCTGCTTATGCTCTTATTTAGCTGTGTGGACCAAGGCAAGTCAATTTACCTTTTCCTGTGTTTTCATGTTTTATGAGGACAAGCACATCTTTTTCTCATGGTGGTGGTTGTAAAGATTTAGATACGATGTTGCTGTATGGAGAGCCTGTTACCTACACTGAACATTTTAGTTTAATTTCTCTTTCTTACTCATAGCTTTGAAGAAAGTAGAATAAAGGGTGGACTGGATTGTTGTTAAGTATGAGGACAAATGTTCTTTAACACTATCATGGGTAAGTGGCATTTCTCCAGCAGGGAGGTGACAAAGTAGCTAAACCCCAAGAGGGGAAGAGTGTGACTAAGCCAGGAATAGCCCTGGACACTCACGGTACCATGTGGACATTGTTAGTGGGTCACCAGGTTAGGATTTGGGACTATAGAAAGGTGTTAGGGGACAGAACCATTGTCCTGAGTTTGTCAGACCCAGAGAAGAACTGGGGCTGTAGCTGTGGTCAGTGCTTCCCTGTGGTCAGGGCTTTCTCTTCCTGGAAGAAGCTTGGCTGTCTTTCAAAGAAGGAACCTCAGTCTATGATTCTGCTGGTCATGGTGCTTTAGAAAGTAGTTGGTCTATGGAATCCTTGCCAAGTACTACAGAGAGCACCCAGTGTCCTGATATGCTTGTTGCCCCTGGTAGATTATAACCTCCTTGAAGGAAACGGTTCTGTCTATGTTTCCTGATCTCTCAAGTTGCAGACTCAGGGTATGGCATGTAAGATGACAGAAAGTGAGCCCTTTAATCTCTCTGGGAAGCTTAATAAAGATTTTATCATCACTTCCTAACTTCCAAAGCATTCTCTACACTGCATCATTGGTATTTTGCCAGAGATGCAAAATTCATCATGTCCCTCTTCCATTCAGGGTCCTTTGGCTACTTATTGTTTATCACCAACTAGTGTTCTCATACCTGTTTCCTTATCTTCAAAATGATGATAATTATGGGAGGATTGTTTTGAGGTCTAAATGAGTATGTGTGTATACACACATGCCCACACCTGGTTATGTATGTGCTTACTTCTAGCTCACCGAAATCCTCCCTTCTCCACCCTCTGACCCAGCCATTTGAATATCTTTTTTCCACTTTTTCACCATGTTTTTTTCTCTCCCTTAGAATTTTTAACATGCTATTCTCTCTTCCTAGACCTTTCTCTCTTTTTTTTTTCTTTTTGTGACAGAGTCTCGTTCTGTCACCCAAACTGGAGTGTGGTGGCGTGATTACATCTCACTGCAGCCTCAACCTCCTGGTCTTAAGCAATCCTTCCACCGCAGCCTCCTGAGTAACTGGGACTATAGGCAGTGCCACCATATTCATTTTTACATTTTTTATTTTAATTTTTTTTAGAAATGGGGTCTTGCTGTACTGCCCAGGCTGGTCTTGAAGTCCTGACCTCAAGCAATCCTCCCACCTTGGCCTCCCAAAGTGCTAGCATGTCAGGCATGAGCCACTGTGCCCAGCCCTAGATATTTCTTTTACTGCCTCTCCTGACTTTCTGCTGTTCTTCCTTAAACTTAAATGTTATCTATTCTAAGAAGCCTTTCCTAATTTTCCAAGCGTAGGGTAATATAGTGTTTTTTCTAGGTGCTCATTTCTTAATGAAGCATTTATATCTGTAGCATCTGTAAGTCCTTAAGGTGGCTTAATTTACCGAGCATTGATTACATTGGGTTGTCATTGTCTGTTTACCTGTCAGCCTTTCTCGTACTAAAACTGTCCACTCCATGATGGCAGGAACCTGTCCATATGGTTCACTTTACCTTAGCGCCTAGCCCAGTGTCGGACTCATTAACTCACATTCTAAAATACTGAACAGTATTTCCTAAATGTATGAGTGGATGAATACAGGTTAAGCAGGAAGGTCTGTCCCAGGAATTAAGCTTGGTTGACAAGTGGTTCCAAGTTTCAATATCATGTGTGGAGTAGATTCTTGCTAATTCTTATATTATGTGTTATTTAGACACTAGGAATCTGGAATTTCAGAATTGACTTCTAATTCTTCAGATAACCTCTTTTATTTTCTCTTAAAACCTTGGTTTTCCTCATGAATGCAAACATAATTGGAAAATTGTTTCGAATTACTTACATCCTTATTTATGATATTTGAAAAACAGCTTTTGTGGGAGCTCAGCTTTGTCCGTAAGAACAAAGGCTTAGCAAGGGAAGACTTCAGTGAACCTGTCCTTCTGTGTATTGGAGAAAGGGAGGTAAATTAGTCATTATCAATTCAAAATTTTCTATAGAACTACAATGCTTCACGGCTGGACTCGTTTCTGTCTTCCTTTATGAAGTCCTTGCAAGGCCATTCTAGGCCATGGTAATCTCATCGAGGTGTGAACCTCACAGATGTTGTTTGTACTACCCCGTCTTAAGTCATTCTTGTATCCCATCATTATTGTATGCCATTATTTGTTTTTCCTGTGTGTGTGTCATGTATCCTCATGAAGCACCGACCTCTAGAGAATAAAGACTTCACCTCACATCTCTTTCAATACTGCCAGCTTTATGTAATGTGGTAATTTTTTACAAAGTGAAATGTGGTGGCGCGCACCTGTAATCCCAGCTACTCAGGAGGCTGAGGCACGAGAATTACTTGAACCCGGGTGGCGGAGGTTGCAGGGAGCCAAAATCATGCCATTGCACTCCACCCTTTGAGATGGGCGGCAGAGACTCCATCTCAAAACAAACAAACAACAACAAGAACAAAAGTGAAATATTAAATAAAATCTTCAGGTATAATAAGTGAAAAGATAAGACTGACTCCATTTTAAAAATATATCTGCAAAGAAGACTAGAAGGATAGTAAAGGATATTATAAAATGCACAGCCTGAACTGTGTGTGGATAGTTGATTATGGGTAACTTGTTTTTTATAATTTTCTAGATTTTCTACTTTTTCTATAGTCATCTGTTATTTTTGATCAACAAAAACGTATACATGTTATTATTTTTTAAAGGAAGAGATTTTCATGCCCTATTTAGTGTCAGAAGCCACAGCTGAACTTTGTTGGCAGATAGGAGCAGATGTTGTTCTAAACTGTCTCATTGCAGCAACGTTTATCCATTTGTTAGGACGGTCAGGAGAAGGTGGTGCTAACTGCATTCTTTTGGTGGAAATTTGAAAAGATTTCGTCTGGAAAAGCAGTTAAGGGCAGTGCTACCATGGTGTGTTTCTGAAAGCTATGATTAAGAAGTGGGAAAGTTACATAATACAGAGAAATTCAGATGAAAACTCAATTTTCTTAACAACTCTCTTAGAAAATATTGTTGTGATAATATTGTTCAACCCTCTCTGATTTATCCTGAGCATATCCTTAGGTCTTTGAGACAGGGTTTCATAGAAAACAGTCTGCAGTGCTTTCTGTGAAGTTGGCAGCTAGGACTCTAGCAGGTGCGGCTCTCATAGCAGTTATCTTTTATTGAGCCTTTTCCCAGTCATTTGTCCATTCACTTGCATTTTCTCATTTAATCTTCACAGCAACCAAAAGAGACAAGTATTCTGCCTTTGTTTGAATTGTACTGAAGAGAAACCTGCCTCCTAACAGAGGTTAGCTAATTTGCTGAAAGTGACCCAGCATCGTCAGGGGCCAGGCCAAATGCTCAGTGAGTGTCTGCTCTGCACCTGAGCCTTCTGCTGGACCCGTGATGAACTGTGGCCCATGTCTCCAGAAAGCCAAAATAACCTCGCTGGGGAGAGAGGATATAAAGAGGCAAAAAGAAACCAAGTGAAGAGTCAGGCGACACATTGGGAGAGCAGAGAGGAGCAAGAGCTGGTCAGGCGGCCCTGCCTGGTGTCCAGTGCCTCTGTCCTCCAACCCTGCCCCACCACCTTGTCTTTGTTTGTCCTACGTCCACACTGTCCTCACCTGCCCCTGACTTCCGCAGGTGGTGGCAGCCTTTCCTGCCCATCTCTGCACTCCTGCTGCTCCTCCAGCTGTTAGCAACTGGCATTCTCATGTGTGTGTCCTTAGTGTGTGCCGAGTCATCGCTTCTACACATTATCTTACTCATTCTTCACAACTGCAACATGAAGTCAGAATTTTCATCCTTGCTTTTCAGAGGAAGAAAACAAGGTTTTGAGAGCTCACAGATCATGTTCAGATGGACAGTTAGGAAGTGATGGGCCTGGGCGTAAATTCCTGTTTTGTCTGATTCCTAAGGCCTGTGACTTTAGGTGCTATAAATGCCTTCTTGCACAACTTTATTTGCCCCACACTGCTCATCCTAAAAGATAAAATGCTGCTCTCCTATGGGAGCCTTTCCTGGTGTCTCCCGCCAGAACTCTCTCGGCCCATGTCCGCCCTTTGCCACCCCTCCTTTACTTCACGGTGATGGGGTCCTGCCCATCTCTTGTTGGATCGTGGGCCCTCTGAGGTGCACTAGTATCCCCAGGTGCTTCGAATGCAGCGGGCACTCAGGACCATCTGGGATTCTGCAAGATGGGGGGTTTCTGGCGCACCTCCATTACTGAGGCGCTCCGGGGAGCGGTTGTGAAGAGAAATTTAATTTTGAAATTCCAAAGAACCAGGTTACTGTTCTATTTCCTGCCTTCCTCCCTTAGACTTCATGAGGGGGTGGTTTGGTTGGTGTTTGAAAGCTCTGAGCAGCTGCAGTTTTCATTTCACATTTAAAACAACCAGTGAGTTTTAGTAATTCTAAAGAAGCCTCGGGTGCTGGAGAAGAAGACATGCTCCAGCCAAGGCTGCAGAGGCTTGGAGCCACTAGCATGGATGCAGTCGGGGGAGACCAATGCCAGTGTCACATTCATCAACAGTTCCTTCGCTCACTTCTACGTCTACTGAAAACAGGGAGCTTGGGGTTGAGAAAACGTTTGATGCTTTTGAAATGCGGCAAAATGAAGACCTGGTTGTGGTATGAATATGCATGTCCATGCTTGCCGTGGGGCCACATAAGTGTCATGACACTGGTAACCACAAGATGTCAGTATGGGATCAGTCCTAGGGGTAAGAGGCTTCAACTCCTGCTGGCGCGAGTTTCTGAGTCAGGAGGAGGACGCACCGTGGAGGCTGGCTCTCCTCGCCTGTTTCCTTCTGCAGCGGTATTACCCCACAGGCTGCATTTCCGATTCATTTTCCCTGCGCCGTTTTCCATGGGCTCACACCTCATCAGAAAGCTTCTCTTCGTTTTCTCTCTAAGCTTACTTTCCTCACTCCTACTTATGTCCCAAGTCACCTTAGGAATTCCCCCATTTTGGTGTTATCTCAGCACTCTACTTTAAAAATTTGCAAAAGGATATAAGTTCCAGCATAGTTTTATCACTTGTCTAAGGAGGGTTTTAAGTAGTTCAGCCTGAGAAAAAAAATGGTATCTCTGGTAAGAACAGCACTGTTGGGATGTTTTTTCTTTTTTGGTAAAAGCTCAACCTATAGGGAAAATAGCTGGAACTCATATTAACTGAGCAGAGCAAGCAAAAGAGGGAGCAGTGGTGTTCAGGGCAGAACATGTATCTGTTGAGGCATTTCTGTGCAACATAGGGAGGCTTTTGTAGCCCTCAGAAAGAGGTAGGTATATTGCATCCATTATTCTGATGAAGAAAGATGAATTATAATACCTTTCCTACAGCCAGTTAGCTACTAGTTGGTAAACTAGTGGCATAGCCTGGAAACTAGTGGCATAGCCTCGAAACTAGTGGCATAGCCTGGAAACTAGTGGCATAGCCTGGATTTGGAGTCAGGTCTGTTTGTCCCCAGAGCCTGTGACCCCCAAAAGCCTGGGAGTGTTACTCTTGTCTCTATCATAAAGCAAGGAGGAGCCTTAAGAGTCCATTCAGGAGTTTGCTCAGCAAATATCTCCCTGGAGACCTGGCTACATGAAAGATGCCATGTTGTGAATAATACAGAGACCTATTAAATATGTTATTTGCCCTCAAGCTAAATCAAGTCAAGGAGAGGGGTGGGAAAAGACATGTAAATTCAGCTCAGTATAAATCAATCAGAGGACGGTAACATTTCCATGAAGTGGATGGAGGGGCAGCAAAGCAGAGGGGAAGGGCCACGGTCCAAGGTGAGTTCTGTCCCATCTATGAGCAATTTGTAGGATCAGCCTTCAATAAATCTACCAAATGAAAAGAGTGTTGCTAAGGTCGCATTTATCCCAACATTCTGAGATTCTAAGATGGAATATGAGAAGGGGCATAATCCAAGCCGACAGAGGTTGCTACCCCTACATGCCTTTATCCCCCAGACACGGTAAGATTATGCTTAATCCTCTCTTTAGGTGGTCTACTCCAAGGAGGACAGGTGGAAGCAAGGCAGGAGGTACAGTGTGGCTTGTCAGCACTGGTTCCAGTTTCCCGGCCCATGGCTTAGATGCAGAGGAGAATGGCTTTGAGGCTTCTGGAAAGATTTGGTAGGGAAAATAGCAGAGGGCTTCTGGAGTATAACTTTAGAAGTACTGTGTCAGTGTGAAGAACTTGGCAAGGATAAACAGAGGAGCCACAAGGATGACTGAACATTTGAAAAATAAGACCTGAGAGGAGAGGTTAGAGAAACAGGGCTTATGTAACCTGGAGCTGCTCGGAGGTGACTTTGGCAGGCTTCTTCAAGAACAGGACTCTCAGGATCTCTGCACAGAGAGCAATGACTGGCCCTTTTTGTCCATATCAAGTGAGGACAGACTCCAACTGAACCACGAAAATTTTAGATTTGATCTGTGGAAAAGTTTTCCCCTCGCAGCAGCTGTAAAATGTGGAATACATCATGGAAAGAAGTTTATAGAATTTTCTCTTCTTCCTGTCTTTCAAAAAAAAAAAAGCCATCAGAACACAGTAGAACCTTTTCATAATTGCGGTGCTGGAGGACAGGCTTAATTTCCCACTATAGAATATGTTGTATTCAGCCTCTGCTGTATTTGGGGGGATGTGACTGGTACATAGCATATCAGGTTTCTCAGAACAGTGAATCATGTTAGTTATAATAATGGGTTCTGGATAGGATGACCGTATAATTTTTCCCTTAATCTGCAACACTTTGGAGAGTGAAATGGGGTGCTATTAATAATGATGCTAGGACAACAGGCATAAAGTAACACTGTCCCTGGCAAAGTGTGACATGTAGTCACCCCGATTCTGGGGCAGTCTTTTCAGAGGGATCCTCTTAAAATACAAATCTTGTGTTCTCGCCTGCTTAGACTCTCCTGTGTCTTTCCATTGCACTTAGAATGAAACCCACACTCCCTACAGTGACCTACAAGGGCCCGTGAAAGCTGGCTCCTGTCTTCCCCAGCCTCATCCCCATACTAACTGGACTCTGTGACCACGCACCCAGCACATTTCCACCTCCAGGCCTGTGCCCTGCCCGGCTCCTCCTCCAGGCGCTGCTTCTCAGTATCCTTGCCCACCCCTATCCTGCCCTTGGCCTTGTTGGCTCCTTCTCCCACTTCCTGTCTTGGCTGGAACATCATCTCGGTGGAAAGCCTTTTCCTAGCCTCTGTGTTGCTTTTCTTCTTTTCATCTTCCTGCCATTTCCTCCATAGAGATAATCGCTTACCCACTTTGGGAGGCTGAGGCAGGCGGATCACCTGAGATCAGTTCGAAACCTGTCTGGCCAACATGGTAAAACCCTGTCTCTACTAAAATTATAAAAAATTAGCTGGATGTGGTGGCAGGCACCTGTAATCCCAGCTACTTGGGAGGCTGAGATGCAAGAATTGCTTGAACTCTGTAGGCAGAGGTCGCAGTGAACCAAGATCATGCCACTGTACTCCAGCCTGGGCAACAGAATGAGACTCTGTCTCAAACAAACAAACAACAACAACAACGAAGAAGTAATCGCTTGTCATTTGCTGGTCTTTTCCACCAAAATGTACACATCACGAGGGCAGGATTTCACTGGTGAGCCCACAAGTATCTGGCTAGTGCTGCACTCATGTGCCTAGGACATGGCTGCTGGAAAATAGGTGTGGAATGGATGACTCACTGCCTGCGGTTCCACCTGGATTAATTCATCTCCTGACTTCCCTGTGCACCCAGAAGGTCTGTGTTTCTAAAATATGAATCAGCTGTATAAGTTTTTTTGTTCAACAGAATTGGTTGAACGGCGACATTGTATACAATCCCATGCTGGAAGAAGCCAAAAACAGCCCTTACTGTTTGAGAACACAGTATCTAGCTGAAGAGGAAACAAAACATTAACTGAGTTAAATAATGGCAGAGTCTCGCTGTCGACTAGGCTGGAGTGCAGTGGCGCGATCTTGGCTTACTGTAACCTCTGCCTCCCAGGTTCAAGCAGTTCTCCTGCCTTAGCCTCCTGAATAGTTGGGATTACAGGTGCCCACCACCATGCCTGGCTGATTTTTGTATTTTTAGTAGAGATGGGGTTTCACCATATTGATCAGGCTGGTCTCAAACTCCTGACCTCAAGTGATCCACCTGCTTCAGCCTCCCAAAGTGCTGGAATTATAGGTGTGAGCCACTGGGCCTGGCCAGATAATGGCATATTTAACCTAAGTGCCAGTGAAGAGAGCAGGACAGCTGTCACTATCATCCCTTCCCCTGTTCTGTTTCTCTTCCTGGAAGTTACCATCTGACATGGTACACATAGCAGTGTGTATTTACTGATGTCCTTATTGACCCTTGTCCTTTCCAGAATGTAAATCCTCTTTTTTTGTTGTTCACTGCTGTATTTCTAGTGCCGAGAACAGTACCTGGCACATAGTAGGTCTTCAGTAAATATTGGTTGAATGAAAGAACGAATGATACAAAAGAAAGCAGAGAACGATTCCCTGGGCTGCCTTTTGGACTTTAACAGGCCCTTTAGGGAGGAATTGGGTTTGACTCCACTGAGGAGTGGAGGGAGAGCAGTCGAAAATGACATAATGGCATGAGTAAGGGCCGGGGGAGCCGGCAGGTACATGAGGGTGACGTGTTTGATCTAGAAAACAAACCAGTAAGCTTTCAGTGTTGTTTCTTGAACTCACAAACAATGCCCCCTTGGCTCCTGTCCCCTCATCCTCACTCATTTGGTCTGGGTAAGACCCAAGGCAAAGGTGTCAGCGGAAGGCTGGCTGCCACACACATTCCTTGGTGTTGGCATTAAAACAGCAGAGTGAAAATAGCCAGCCTCAGAAACGTGTGGGCAGCCGTGAATGTCCCACTATTCTAGGGATTAACATTCAGTTTATGGGTTGTTCAGGCCTCTCAGCTCTCTTTCCTCTGAATCCCTATTCTCTTGGTTTCACTACCTGTTTTTAACTCCTTCCGAGGTTGGAAAAGAGGTAAGTAAATGACTTGATGCATCCTCAAGAGCTCCGGGCTGGCCTCAGAGACATTGCTCCATCAGGAGCCACTGGGGCGAGGGGCATGGGTTTTACCTCTCACCAAGGGCAGCGCAGTCTGCAGCAAAGAAAGGCAGAGGGAAATGGCCAACTGGCTTGGTCTGAAGGCACCAGCAGCTTTCAGCATGCAGTTCACTTCTGCGGGGTTCAGAGGCTCTATAGTGCCCTCATTAAAATGCCGTCACTGTCTGGAGGAGGAGCAGCTACTGTTAGAGGAGGCCTAGCCGAGATGAGGGCCCTGTGGGGTTATAAACATGATGAGATGCCCAGGCCTGTGGTGGGTGTGAGGGGAGAGGCGGGGGCCTGGAGCCTGGGGAGCAGGTGGAACCCAGAGCATCTCCATCGCAGCAGTTATTTTTCAGGGAGGATCCTGAGCATGGGCAGGTCCCCTTCGTGGTGCGGGAGCTGACAATACAAAGAGGGCCTGCACAAAAAGGATCCACAGCCTCTGCTGGGACGAGGGGGTGTTTCAGGCCTGCTGCAAGCACAGCATCCTTATCTAAACACATGCCAGTCCTTTTCTGGAGAAAAAACAGTGTCTGAGTATAGTTTTTACAGTTTCAAAGTATTATATAGTTTATTATAAAATATTTCATAAATACTTTAAACATACAGAAAATAATGCCATAGGCACCCATTGTGTATTTAGCATCTTTAACATGTATCTCAGAGCATCAGTTCCCTAATTGTTTTAAACAAATTTTTTATTTTAGAAAAAAATCGCAAAGATAATACAGTTCTTATATATTCCCATGCCCAGTTTTCCCTATTATTAATGTCTTACATTAGTATAGACTTATTTGTTACAATTAATGAACCAAATTGATGCATTGTTTGCTATTCTTTATTCAGATTTCCTTAGTTTCCCCCTAATGTCCCTTTTCTCTTCCAAGATCCTATATTACCATTTAGGCACTATGCCTCCTTAAGCTGATCTTCGTTGTCTCAGTTCAGTTACCTAATGTTTAAAATGTAATGATACCATCTTTCCCACGTGGTTGTTGGACTTGCCCAAGAAAAGGTATGCAGAGGTGCTTCGAGGACTGTAAAGCTCTGTCAGTAGCTCTCAAACTTGAGCTGCATCAGAATTTTTAGCATGGGACTTGTTAAAATGTAGGTTGCACTGCCCCCTACCCCTAAACACACACACACCACACACACACACACACACACACACACACACACACACACACACAAAATTTCTGCTTTTGCTAGGTCTGGGAAGTGGCAGGGGCTGAGAATTTGGCAGGATCCTGGGGGTTGCTGGTCCAGGACCATACTTTAAACCACTGCTCTCTGCAAATATAAGGGTTGATCCTTGTTGAGTGGGTGAGCCCATCATCTTTATACCACTCCCCTCCCAATAACAGACTGTGTTTCCAGAGAACACAATTTCCTGTTTACTTCTGCTCTAGAAACTCCTTGAAGACTGTCTCACAACCCCAAAGTAGAGAGACATTCAGTTGTCTAACACCCAGATTTATTACTTCTGGCTAGGACCCATATATTAGTCTATTTCCATGCTGCTGTTAAAGACGTACCCAAGACTGGGCAATTTACAAAAGAAAGAGGTTTAATGAACTTACAGTTCCATGTGGCTGTGGAAGCCTCACAATCATGGTGGAAGGCAAGGAGGAGCAAGTCACATCTTACATGGATGGCAGCAGGCAAAGAGAGAGAGCTTGTGCAGGGAAACTCCCCTTTTTAAAACTATCAGATCTTTTGAGACTTACTCATTATCACAGAAACAGCATGGGAAGGACTTGTCCCCATGATTCAATTACCTCCCACAACATGTAGAAATTCAGGAAATTCAGGTGGGGACACAGCCAAACCATATCAACCCATCAGATGGTTCGCCAGAAGTGGAGAGAGAACCCCTGCTTGTGTTACTGTCACAATGCCATTTGTGTCACTGTTCAATGGCTTGGGTGATGGGAGGGTTCCTAGGAACCAGTAGCCAGTGCTTTCTTAAGAAAACCAAATGCAATTGGCATTTTCTTTATTCCTTTGCTTTGTCTGTTAAGAAAGAAATATCTTAACTGGCAGTAGTTGAAGAAAGCTTGCATTTCCCCCCCATGTAATTTTAGTATAGCATCTATTTGGATGGCTGTTGGAAGCTTGAATTTTAAACCACTGTATTTTTACAGCTGTAGAATCCAGTGCCTCCGTTGATTTAACTAGCAGCCCTGGGTTTGTTTTCTGGCCTAGGTCTGCCACTGGTTGCTTTTGGAAAATTTGATCTTGGGCCTATTTCTAAGAAAGTGTTACTGTAATGTTTATTTAGATATTGATGGCTGTCTGTTCTTTTTGCCAACCACACCCTAATTCTGAATAGTAGTGGACACATGATGGATAATTCATATACTTAAGCCATGAAGATTAAAGGTAGCGGAGTGACCTGGAATTACAGTTTAAAAGGGAGATTTCCTCAACCCTGGTCTCTGTGGCCAGCAATCAGATAGGAATAAAGACCTGTGCAGCCTCTCCTTGTGATGTCCTTCATAGAATTACTGTCCTTGGCCACCTCATCAGATCCTGCAGTCCACTACTATGTGTCATCTAATCTAAGATTACTAGACGGCTTTGGTCGTTTCAGTGCCTTGGTTCTAGAAGTGTGGTCCTGAGATCAGTCAGCAGCATCAGCGTCACCTGGGAGCTTGTAAAAAATGGAAATTCTCAGGGCCCACCCTAGAGCTACTAAATCAGGAACACTGGGGATGCCCGCCCTCCCCCCGACCCCTGCTGTCCTGAGCTGTAACAGGCCTCCAGGTGATTCTGATGCACACTCACGTTTGAGAGGCCATCCTGAATGGCCCTCCTATTTTTTCCTCCCACTGTCTTCTTCAATCACTGAACAACATTCTTTTATGTGTTCCATTACTATTTAGCAAGGAGGCCCTGTGCTAGGTCTGGTTCAAAGGTGAACAGCCCCGGGGCTTGTCCTCTGGGAGCTTAGCACAGCAGTTCTTCTCAGCCCTGACTGCACATGAGAGTCACCTGGGGTGCACTCAGGTGTCTCAGTGGGTCTCACATGCCAGATCAATTAAATCAGAAATCACTGGGGCTATAGCAGGGAGACGCTACTTGGTGAACCTACCCAGGTTGAGAATGCCCATCAGGTGGTTTCAAACCATGGGGTACGTGTGAAGATGGGGCAACTAAAAAGAGCAGATGGGAGGGTCACTTTACCCAGGCTTGGGTTGGGAGGGTCACTTTACCCAGGCTTGGGTTGTGGTGGGACAAAGGAGGAAGAAGTATCTGCAAAACTTTTCTCAGATTGTATTTAAAGGTAAACTAAAAGATAAAAACGTGGTTTAAATACAGATCCACAAGTGATTTCAAAACGACTCATGGAGGAGAAGAATCTCAAGAGATGTTGCTTCCTTCTGCAATGTATGTCCATCATCCTCTGTCCACATCTCAACCATCAGTAGCAGTGGGTTGCAAAGGGCCAGCTGAGGCCACACCCAAAGTGGCTGACGTGCCCTTTGACCTTGTGGTCCTCCCTCCACTGGAAATGCCAATTCTGGCTTTGTCTTAAGGACCACCTAGACACCAAGAAACTCCCTTTTCCCTCCTATCCCTCTGTAAGAGGAGGCAGCCCAGGGGTGCAGCCCACACCCTTCAGTGGCCTTTAGTGGCTAACCTATCAACAACAAATTTGTATCCCAAGAATTTCAGTCGTTTCTTTTCTATCCTTTAAGAGGGGTTTTGTTTTGATTTTTTTTTTTTTTTTAAGAAAAAGGAGTGTTTACTTAATTTCTTCTTCATGAGTCCCTCCATTTTTGATTCAGAAGGTCAGGTAGGGAGATTTAATGTGAAATATTAGCTGTCTTTGCCAATTGCTGTGCCCTGTTACCATGCTGTAAGCCAGAAATAGAAGCGACCTGTTTTCAATGACAGATCAAAATTTAGTGCTGTGTTGATAGTTCAGAATGAAGATTTTTTGACACAGTGAATGAAATACATACCAGTGCATTTCTGGTTGTGATTTAGCTGACCAAGTAGTTCAGTTATAATTATATTATTTTTACTCCTGGAGATCATTACTCTGAATGAAAAATGCTTCAGTATCCAGACTGTTAAGATGTGGATGGTGAACATTATTTACAACAAAAAAATTTTTTTCCCTGGACTGTGAAACAGCTTTATGGGCATGTCGAGGCTAGAATATGGTTGTTAGCATTTAAAGTTAAATGAAAACATGGAAGTTTTTTTGGTTTTAAAAAATAAACTCGACTGTCAGCTATTGTTTGCTGCCTTCTGTGACCCATCTCCCATCCCTTAAGTCCCTTTTAATGGAATGGGGAGACACATCTAGGCAATATATGGTCGACATAAATCTGAGGACATGAATATTATAAAAAGGCATTGCGAAGAAGGGCTAGAGGGAGAGGCTGGAGGGTTTGTTTATCATTTTTTATGAGGGCCCATGCTCTTTGGGATTGAAGTATCTTTTAATAGTAGGTGTAGGTTTGATTTGATCTCTGGGTCACTGTGTTGTTTTTTGGGCAAATATTTCCCTGCGCTCTGATTACCAAGGTGTTAGAAGAATTTAAAATGTCCTCTCACCCTCAGGTTTAAAAGGCTGTGTGTTTGTAAGGGTCAAAGATGACGTAAACGTTCACCAAGCCCAGTGGTTTTCTCATCATGACACCTTTCTTCCTCCTCGCTTGTAATATAAAAACAGAAGCTGACATTTGTCATGTTCAGAAATCCTTGCGTGAAGTGTTTTAAACCAACCAAGTATGAGATTAATGCTGTCTCCTCGTTATCACTACCTTTTGGTGCAGCATAATGATTAAATAACAGTTGTGCAATGCATTCTAAAACTAAAAAGTTTAAACCTAGACTTCATTAGAAGTCATTGGACTAAATCTGAAATGTAAACTTTGAAGAGACTATAATTGAATAGATTTAACCTATACTTATGAAAAGGAGAAATCTCTAGGTGATTATCTTTTTTTCCTTCTCTCTAAGGACCTTTTTCCTAAACTCGGCAGGTCTCTTGTCTGTTGACTTGATTAATGAATATTTTGCCCAACCAAAATTGGCCATTAATTATTTTCTTGGGTTGCAGCAATAATTACATCTTTCAAGTAAAATCTCATTAGCATCGTAAGCAGAAACACCCTGCCAGGTGATGTGGGATTGTGGGGAGCCAGCTAGTTACCACCAGATATAGAGGGTTCACCACACAGTAAGCAGCAGTTGTCTCTAGCTGGATCCCAGCAGCTACATGTAGAGAAAATTGACTAGATCACCCCAGAATGGGAATTCAGATGAAGCAGCTCTGTAGACACTCTTGTTAGAAAATACTACCTACTGGCATGTAATTGTGATGTCATTTAATAATTGATAATCCTCTTACCTTTCATTCATTTATTCTTTCAATGATCATGATTATTTGCCAGCCCTTGTGCTAAGTGCTAGAGACAGGAGGGAAACAAGTTGCTAGCTTTTGGAGAAGCTGAGTCTGTTGGGAGCACTTTAAAATGTAATCTATCTTTTTAATATACCTGACTATTAAGGCAGATTCTACCATGTAGCTTCATGGAATGTTTTATAGAGGAGGTGACTTTTATGGTGGACTTTGGATGATGGGTTTGAGGATGACCACAGAGAAGCAGGTGAGGACGGGGTGTTCTGGGTAGCATGGCATATCATTCTAGGCCCCCAAATAATAGAAGAGGGTTAAATATGGGGGCTATTTATAGGGGTCTGGCAGGGTAGGAGATGTTGAGGCACCCAGGACCTAGCAACAGTAGAAAGCTGCAGGGAAAGGGGAGGTGATGCTGTGAACAGAACCTGGAGAGTGGCAGCCTTGGAAGGGGGACAGCCGCCATCCAGAGCTGTGGCCCTAGGTAGAGCATAGCAGCTGCTTCCAAAACCATGCCTAGCTGGGAGGGAGTAGGAGAACAGATACTGGACCACCATCTCCTTTCTCCCCCTGATTTTCTCTGAACCTAACCAGAGGCAAGAGAGACTGTGTAAAACAGTACTTAGCACACAGAACAGGACACAGAAAGGCAAACAGGCTAATCAGAACCAAAGGTATAGAGTGTAGACAAGGTATGTGCAGAGGACAGGAAGAAGTTAGGAGTTGCTGGAGTGTAGGGGGCATGTAGAGAACTAGAGATGAGTTTGGAGAATTTGATTGAGGGAGCCAAATTGCAAATGATCTTCTATGTTTTACCTAAATCTCTTATCATATAAGCAATAAAGAGCCATGTGTAGGAGTGGGCTTAACACACGCCATTATTGATTTGTAATTTAGCAAGATTTGAATTTTTTTGAAGTCACCATTTAGGACTCATTAGTTAGTGACAACATCAATTTAATGGGTTGTCATAACATTTTTAAAAAATGCAATGGTGACCGGGTGTGGTGGCTCACGCCTGTAATCCCAGCACTCTGGGAGGCCGAGGCAGGCAGATCACGAGGTCCGGAGATTGAGACCATCCTGGCTACCATGGTGAAACCCCATCTCTACTAAAAATACAAAAGCTTAGCTGGGTGTAGTGGCATGTGTCTGTAGTCCCAGCTACTCAGGAGACTGAGGCAGGAGAATCGCTTGAACCCGGGAGGCGGAGGTTGCAGTGAGCCGAGATCGCGCCACTACACTCCAGCCTGGGTGACAGAGTGAGACTCTGTCTCGAAGAAAAAAAAAAAAAATGCAATGGTATTATCACATATGGTGAAGTTTAGTAATGTTTTGTGAAACTTTCGTATGTTTGTGTCTGGAGCGGTGTACTGGTTATGATTTAAAATGTATGTCTTACTGTGAGTTGCATCAAAAATATTGTAAAAACACTGAACTGATTGGCTAAAGTAGGAAGGTGTGGGCTGAAGGGAGGAGAGATTGACAGGCAGAATGGTTGTAGATACTCAGCAACTACTTTTTTTTTTAAAGTATGTTATCTCTGCATTCCTTTTAAAACCAAGCCATAGAAATGAAGACGCAGTATCTTTATGATATTGAATCCATGTCTAGAGTATTAAACCTCATCTTAAGTAAGCCTAGAAAATCCTTCAGAGTCTCTGCCTTCCATTTGTTGAAACTCAGCTGATAGTAACATTTGCCAAATCCCAGAAGTCACCCGAGCTTTTCTGAGGAATCTGATGTCTTGTGTTTACCTTGTTAATGTCTATTTTACTTAACCATGATAGAAAGTTTTGCATTTGGCTTGAATGTGTGATAAAATCATTTAAATGTATCTTGGTTTTATAAATTGAAAGGCTTTCCTTTTATGTGTGAAACAAGTTAGTTGATCACACAGTTTGTAGTGAATCAGAATGGCTTTTAATAAACTCAGCTTAAAGCTAGCCAGAAGGTTTTCTGTCTCTACTGAAAAGTCACATGGCTCTTTGGAAGAACTTTTGAAGAACTTTTCTGATACAGGTCCCTACTCTTGCAAGAGAAAAATCATAATCTGAGTGCATGTGTGCACTCAAGTTCCAAGGATAGAAAAGTAAAATGAAATCTAAGTTCTTTATACAAATAATTCAGGTTTTGGCCGGGCGCGGTGGCTCACGCCTGCTCACGCCTGCAATCCCAGCACTTCGGGAGGCCGAGACGGGCGGATCACGAGGTCAGGAGATTGAGACCATCCTGGCCAACACGGTGAAACCCCGTCTCTACTGAAAAATACAAAAAACTAGCCGGGCGAGGTGGCGGGCGCCTGTAGTCCCAGCTACTCGGGAGGCTGAGGCAGGAGAATGGCGTAAACCCGCAGGCGGAGCTTGCAGTGAGCCGAGATCGCGCCACTGCACTCCAGCCTGGGCGACAGAGCGAGACTCCGTCTCAAAATAATAATAATAATAATAATAATTCAGGTTTCTATTTTAGTGTATAGTTTAAGCCTTCTCTTCCCAGAGGTTATTTGCCAGAGAGACTAATAAGTTAAGACATGGCTGCACTGGGTTATTCCTGCTGGAGAGACAATGACTCTGAGGCCACCTTATCTTGGCAGCTGGGGTAGGACCTTAGAATTTATACTGGAATTGACCAATTAAAATGTGTGATTCACACAGTAGCTCACGCCTATAATCTCAGCACTTTGGGAGGCCAAGGTGGGAGGATCACTTGAGGCAGGGAGTTCAAGACCAGCCTGGTCAAGACCACGTCTCCACAAAAAAAAAAAATTATTTTTGTAATTCGCTGGACATAGTGGTACACACCTGTAGTCCCAGCCTCTCAGGAAGCTGAGGTGGGAAGATCTCTTGAGCCCAGGAGATTGACATTGCAGTAAGCCATGTTTGTGCCACTGTACTGCAGCCTGGGCAACAGACCCTATCTCTAAAAAAATAATAATTAATTTTAAAAATAAATAATTAAAACGTATGATTCTCACTTAAAGCTTGTGAGGGAGTTGGTGCATATATCATTATCTCCTTTTCACAGGTAACCGACTTGATGAAAACTCTAAGCTAGAAATAGACCCTGGACTAGAACCTCTGGTGTTTTTTAAGATCAGTCACCCAAAGGAGAAACTTAACAAAAGATGCAGGTGCAGTAGTAGTGTTGCAGCTTCTGTCATGGGTTCTAATTTCCATCAGAATTTGTCTCAATATTTCATCCCAGTGCTTCCAAAGCATTCCGGCATTCTATGAAGCACTTTTTAACGAGGAAAAAAAAGAACTCTAGTGGGGAATGCTAGTAATGGGAGAGGCCATGCATGGGGCGGGGACACAAGTATATGAGATATCTCTGTACCTTTCTCTCCATTTTGCTGTGAACCTAAAACTACTCTTTTAAAAAGTCTAATTTTTCAGTCTTTTTAAAAGAAGGAAAGAGGCATGATTCTGACCTGTATGCTTTCCCATCCAGTCTGTCACCTGGTCAACTTGTATTGATTCCTGACACCATGGCAATGAGGCCAAAACCAACTGCTTAATTCAGAGAGCTGCCTACCAGCCCCAAGAGCAACCTTAGTGTCCAGAAATAATTTTTTTTTTTTGAGATGGAGTCTCACTCTGTTGCCCAGGCTGGAGTGCAGTGGCATGATCTCGGCTCACTGCAACCTCCTCTTTCTGGGTTCAAGTGATTCTCCTGCCTCAGCCTCCCCAGTAGCTGGGATTACAGGTGCATACCACCACACCTGGCTAATTTTTGTATTTTTAGTAGAGATAGGGTTTCACCATGTTGGCCAGGCTGATCTCGAACTCACTACCTCAGGTGATCTGCCCACCTCACCACACCCGGCTAATTTTTGTATTTTTAGTAGAGACGAGGTTTCACCATGTTGGCCAGACTGGTCTCGAACTCCTGACCTCAGGGGATCTGCCCACCTTGGCCTCCCAAAGGACTGGACATGAGAAATATTTGGGTCCAGAAATGATTCTAAGCCTAGAGTCAGACATGGGCAATCAAAAACATAAACTTTATTGGAAAGATCAGGAATACCATACTTTTACCTGCTCCTAAGATATAGGGCTGCTGACATCCCATTGCAGTAGCTGGATAGCACTTAAAGAGTGGGAATTGGGCAAGGTGGGGTGCCTGCAAAGTGTTCCACATGCTTCTGGGGATATGCGAGATGATGTTAGGTCATACAAGAACAAAAATGTTTTATGCTAATAGTTACATAATGCTTATTTTAATTTTGTTATAAAAAATCCATGTTCATTTCTGGAAGAGATATAATAAAATCATCTTAAAAGTTAAAATACAAAGGAAAGGCCACCTGGCAATTTAATTTGAGAGCATTGTTACTGAACAGTGTTGTAGAGCTCCATACTGTGAAACAAGTTATTTCTGCTCAGGGGAAGCAGCAAGTGTGGTCAAATAGCACATACTTTGAAGTCAGACAAACCCAGATTTAAGGCTTTATCTCCTGGTCATGTGATTTGGGGCCTTCTCTGAGCTTTGTATTTTCCTCTGGGAAGCGGGGTGGGTCAGGAGATATCTCCCTTCCAGGATTTTCATGAGGACTGCACACGGAAAGCAATTCATTTTGTATTGACCCATAGTAGACACTCAGTGATAGTAATAATACCTTTATTATTAGTTATTATTGCTACTTGAGAACTATTGATTGCTCACAAATGTAGTCCCACAATGTAAGCATTAAATGCTTTCAGACCTTACTACCTAAAATAATAATAGTACCTAGTGGGTAAGTTTTTGGTTTCTTGGGGTTTTTTGTTTGTTTGTTTTTTTGAGACACAGTCTTGCTCTGTCGCCAAGGCTGGAGTTCAGTGGCGCAGTCTCGGCTCACTGTGACCTCTGCTTCCCAGATTCAAGCGATTCTCCTGTCTCAACCTCCTGAGTAGCTGGGACTACAGGAGCACACCACCACGCCCGGCTAATTTTTGTATTTTGGTAGAGACGGGGTTTCACCAAGTTGGGGTGATCCAGCTGCCACTGCCTCTCAAAGTGCTGGGATTACAGGCGTGAGCCACCAAGTCCGGCCCCTAGTGGGTAAGATTTATTAAGTATTTACCATGTACCAGCCACTGTGCTCTGTGCTGTCTATGGCTTATGTCTTTTAATCCTCATAATAACTTCATCATGTGTAGGAGCCATGAGTCACTGTCGTCTTTATCTGCTGAGAAACTTGCTCAAGTCACACAGAAAGTAGCAGAGTGTCAGTAACTACCATCTTACATTGTCTAAAGAAATTTAAGCCTTTTTTTTTTTAAAGCAACAGAGAGTCCAGAGTTAATTCCCAGAAGTCCTTCCACAGAAGCCAAGATTGTCAGGAGCCATCTGCCAAGTGCCAGATAACTGAGAAGGTCCAGGGACTTCCCAGACGCCCAAATTCACACCATCAGCGAGATCAATCTGAGTTACAGCTCAGCTTGCTCCCCTACTCATTAGCAAGCAGAATGAATACACAACCTGCGCAGAATCAGGAGCAATAAATCCCCAGCTAGCATGTAACCTCTGTGGCCCATGAGCCTGAACACTGCGTTCCTGGCTGCCACCTGGGCATGGAGTCGGCATGCATAATGCTCTAGCCGGCCAGGCAGAGTCTCTTGGACCAGAATTTGACCTGAGTAAGCTGTGACCTATGTACACTTACATTTGATAACTGTTAGGCAAAGCCATCCAGTCAGTCTGGGTCCAGATGTTCAGCTCTTTCTCCCTGTGGCCTTTTTTTTTTTTTTTTTTTTTTTTAAAGCAGTGATTCGGCTTCCCTGGGAGATAGGATGTAACAAAGGCAATTTCTTTTGCCAAATCCTTGACAAAACTGGCTTCTGAAATACAAAACTAATATGCCTGGATATGGTCTGATTTATTACTGAGGTGAATAATAACAGCACAGGAAAACCACACTGGTTCTGGCCCATCTGACTTACAGAAAATTTTGAACCGCAGAACAACTAAAGTGATGTGGTCTTATTAATTGTAGGCACATATTGTGAAGAAAAATAAATGGTTCCCAGTCAGAGGTCTTGTCAGAACACTCTTACTGAATAGATGAAAACCACTCACAAAGACTGTGATTTGGTTTTAGAAATACACGAAAACATTAACTTGTCTACATAACTTCTAAGCTTAATACTTTCTGTATAGAAAGTGAAAGCGGGGGGAATAAACCTGAGTCCCAAGTGAAGTCAGAATTTAATGATTTCAGGTAGGTCTTGTGGTTCACGCCTGTAATCCCAGCACTTCAGGAGGCCGAGGTGGGCGAATCACTTGAGGTCAGGAGTTCAAGACCAGCCTGGCCAACATGGTGAAACCCCATCTCTACTAAAAATACAAAAATTAGCTAGGTGTGATGGTACACACCTGTAATCCCAGCTACTTGGGAGACTGAGGCACAAAAATCACTTGAACTCAAGAGGCGGAGGTTGCAGTAAGCTGAGATCACGCCACTGCATTCCAGCCTGAGGGACAGAGCAAGACTTCATCTCAAAAAAAAAAAAAAAAAAAAAAAATTTAATGATTTCACTGGATGTCAGACTTATACAACTTTTAAATCACTTCCAGTAGTTCCTTTCCAGTTTCACAGTTGCCTTTTTAGTTTGGGAGGGTGAGAGGGATGCAAATTGGTGTAAGTAACTTTCCCAACCAGTTCTCTATCTCTTTTCCAGTTTCTGAGCCTTCTCAGAGTCAAATAGTAATTGTCAACCCTGATTGCATATTAGAATCTTTGGGGATGGGTCCTTGGCATCAGGCTTTTTTTTTTTCTTTTTTTTTTTAATTACCCAGGTGATAATCATGGGCAGTTCTGGCTAGAAACCACTGGCCTCTAGGCTCTTGTTGATTTAGAAATGGCTGAAACCACAGGAGACAGACTCACAGATGGATTCATAGGTGTCAGGTATTAGGCCTCTAGCATGGGTGTTTCTTCTTAGCTTGGGAACACCTGTTCCAACTGGCTCGTCAGCCCCCCCCCCCCCCACCGCTTTGCGGTCATCCCTGCCATTTCTCTAAAGTCTAGGTACTTAAATCACAAAATATGCAAATAGTGGTCTTACACTTTATTAGAAAAGCTGATACTTCTACACTAGATTATTCTTAGATCAGTATGTCACCTCCTCTACAGGCCAGTCTGCTTGAGAGCTGAGACCTTTTTGTATGTGTGTTGGCAGGGGTGGGTAGGGGCAGGCAGGGGGACCTTCGATGCCTAGCACCCCATACTTGACGTATATATTTGGCCATCTGTAAATATCCATTATTGATTATTTTCGTCTTATTTTGTGTTTTCCTGATTGGGCTTACTACTTTATCAACTTCGTTTCCTTGTAGAATCCAAGCTTATCCTAAATTTATATTTGAGTCAAGGGAAAGGGAAGAAAATTTCTTTCAGTGCAGATAGGAGAGATGTCACAGTGCATGTAGGTTTCAGGTAAATGCGATGCATGATGTCAGAGCTGCCCTTTAAAGAAAAAAAATTTTGGCAGGTGGGGGTGGGATGGGTTATAGGAAAAGAAGAGGAACAAATGGGAACAGATCTGCATTAATAAATATTCAGACTGAGCCCCACTCCTATGTCAGTGTTTGTAGGTGGTGTTATTACATGTAGTATTGGGTGATGGAAGTTGTGCACACTCTCATTTTTCACTTTAATTGCCTGCCTGAAAAGATCCTGACAGCTTCAAAGGTTACTGCTGGTTGTATTGTTCATAACTCAGAAGTAATATGCATGTGCAATTTGCTTCATTATTGCCCACTAATAACTAATTCTGGAGAAAGTCTTAAAACGACCAAAAGAGCCATAATTTGACATGATGATTTTTTCCTCTTCTTTCTCCCATTCTTTAAACATCCCTGTTTAGAGTTAGCCACAGAGGCTGTGGTGATTCAGGTGTGATTTTGCTCTGATTTTCTTTCCATGCATTTATTATGATACATTTTTAAAGAGTTTTTTTTTTTTCTTTTAAATCCAAGAAAATAAAACGAAACATGAAATATTTCATGTTTCAGATGAGAGTTTCAGGTCCAACAAAATAAACCAGAATTCCGGTGGTTTTGTGTTTCAGTCAAGTTTTGGTTTGGCTTCATATAATTGAAAAACCTTCAAATAATGGCTTAATTGGAAGATAAGTTTATTTCTCTCACTTTAAAGAAGGCTGGAGGTGCTCAGTTCAAGAGTAGTGTGGAGCTTCACCCAATCAGGGATCCAGACTCCTATTGTGTTGCTTCACCATATATGACTTCCATTCACAAGATTATCTCATACCCAGTATTTCTTTCAGGCAGCCTGAAAGAAATCTACCATTTTAAGGAGGCTTCCTGAGGCCTTATCCTATTGATCAAGACTTAGTCACATGAATGCTTCTGTCTCAAGGAAGGCTGGGAAATGTGGTTTTTATACCAGGCAGCCATGTTTCTAAGCATTATGGAGGGAAAGGGGGGAAAATAGCTGTTGGGCAGCAGCCAGCAGTCCCGGCCACACTTATGTGAGTGATGAATTCTTAGATTTTCTATGTATCATTATGCCACATAAAATGGAAATAATCCAGAACAGTGCAAATTTTAGTTTCAAAATACCTTATGGACTAAAGAACTGAGCAGTAGTTATACTTAACATGCTTGCTAATTTAATCCACATTTCAACCCTAGGGTGAAAGGACTATCCTTATCAATTTCTTGTGGATGAAAAAAACTGAGGCTTAAAGAAGTTACACAGCTAGGATTGAAATGAGGCAGTTTGACTTGTATGCAACACCAAATGTGCCAATGAGAGGTTGATTGTCATAGTGAGCCTTGGAGACTTGGGTACCAGATCAAAACTGAACTTAGGGCCAATTTTTATTCTATTCTTTTTTCCCTCCAGTCTGTCATACTCATCTTTTGTGAAATTTACCATTCAGTTGGTTCCAAATGCAGCACAACCTCTGGCTTTTAAAAAATCCCTGCTGGAATTCCACTGGGCCTAGTAGGTTCTCAGCCAGTATTTGGCCAAGTTATTTGATAACTGAGTTTTTAATCAGCGTAGTTGGGGTTTTATGGAATATCATTGTTTTGTTTTGAGAAACATGCTTTGGTTCAGTTGCCTGTTGGAATGTGTGGTGTTATGATGGGATTCTTCAGCACTTCACTTCCTATCTATACCATGAGTCTTTTATCTGCCCTTTGAGTTCCAGACTTCTTGGTTCTGCAGAATGTCTTACCACACGTCAGAAGCAGACCTCATATTCTTGTCTAGCAAACTCCTTTTCACCTTCTAGTTACTTTTTGTTTTTGTAATGAAATACTCAGATCTATAACATAAGAAAAATCTTCTATTTCCAGTTCTTTTTACCAAATCTTATATTTCTACATCCCAGTTCCCCACCCCACCCTCCTAGTCCTCCCTGCCACCACAGGTTATTTTTCTAAAACATGGGCCTTGTCAGTTTATACCTTCAGTGCTCTGCATCGTCTGCACAACTAAGTTTGATGTCTTGGAAAGCATTGCAAGTCTTTTGCGACGTGACCCAATCTGCATTTCAGGTCTCTTGCTGAGTTCCAGCCCCACTGACTTCTTGCCACTCCCTGCTCCTTTCTATTAAATACTTCTGTTTATCTGCTCAGACTGTGTTCTATTCAGACTCATCATTTTCTCATCGTTTCTGAACGTAGATTTAGTTCAAGGCTCATGTAAATTTTTCTTTCAAAAAGTTCCCCTGAGTAGCACAGAGAATCATGTTTTGTTTCTAGAGTAGTTAGTATTTTCCTCTGTATTGACAAACATTGTAGTCTGTCTTAGATTATTGGGTTTTTTTGTTTAGGTTTTTGTTTTGTTTTGTTTTTGAGACAGGATCTCACTCTGTCACCCAGGCTAGAATGCAGTGGCGTGTTCTCAGCTTACTGCAACCTCTGTCTCCTGCGTGCAAGTGATTCTCATGTCTCAGCCTCCCATGTAGCTGGGATTACAGGCACGCCACCATGCCTAGCTAATTTTTGTATTTTTAGTAGAGGCAGGATATTGCCAGGTTGCCCAGGCTGGTCTCGAACTCCTGACTTCAAGTGATTCGCCCGCCTTGGCCTCCCAAAGTGCTGGGATTACAGACATGAGCCACTGCGCCCGGCCAGATTATTGTTAACTGTGAACTCTGTTCATCTTTTTTGCTCAGTTGTGAACCTACTGATTTAAAGTTACCCCTAAGCAACTAAACATGGCAAGAATTCAATGTCTTTTAAATGAATTCAATTTATTTGTCTCCAGTAAGAAAATAAGAACTGGCTAGGCACTGTGGCTCACGCCTGTAATCCCAGCACTTTGGGAGGCCAAGGCCAGTAGATTGCTTGAGCCCAGGAGTTCGAGACCACTCTGGTCAACATGGTGAAACCCCATCTCTACTAAAAATACAAAAATTAGTCGAGTGTGGTGGTGGGTGCCTGTAATCCCAGCTACACAGGAGGCTGAGGCATGAGAATCACTTGAACCCAGGAGGCAGAGGTTGCAGTAAGCTGGGATCCCACTGCTGCAGTCCATCCTGGGTGATAGAGCGAGACTGTCTCAAAAAAAAAAAAAAAAAAAAGAAAAGAAAATAGGAGCACTTATCCAGGTCCAAACAGCCTCTGTGTTACTCTTCTCATTGCCTCCTCACCAGCCTTCTGGCCTCTTGATTTAGACTGCAGAAAACAACAGAAATTATAACCTAGAAGCAATCTAGGAGCAATAGCTCTGTTTCTCATAATCGTATAGTTTTAAAGCAGGGTTTCTTAACCTTGACATTATTGACATTTTAGACCAGATGATTCTTTGTTGTAGGCGCTGCTTTGCGTGCGTATGTAGGGTGTTCAGCAGCATCCCTGACCTCTACCTGCTAGATACTATACTTGAACCCTCCCTCCAATTGTTAGCAGACTTTGCCAAATATCCCAGGGCAGGGGTCGGGGGGTGGGGGGTGCTGCAAAATTGCCTGCAGTTCAGAACTACTCTTCTAAAGTATCTCTATAAGGTATCTCTATAAATATTCTACAACTAATACTAATACTACAACTAATACTCTTCAACTCCACTGCTTTTCCACAGTATCCACGGACTTCTCCCCTGTGCTATTCTTAGGTTTCCCGCCCTCACCTGTGAAGATTCCCTACGCTCATTCCCTTCAAAACCTGGCTCAGTTCCCATTCATCAGTAAAGCCTTCCCGGATTAGCCCTATCTGCCCTCTGTCCCTTGTTATTGTGAATTGTACATCATTTTATAGCTCTCTGAACATCTGTGCTTGGTGGGATGTATTTTGATGGAAGTATATATCCTGGTAAAGTCATTTACTATTCCCCCCCTGTTTGCCTGACTCTCCAAGGCAGAGCTGTCTGAACTGAATGCTTTTGTATCCTCTGTGGTACTGCATGTTCAGGGCATTCATTCGTGTATTCGTCATATATCATCATGGGCACTGATTATTTACAGAACACTGGGCTTAGGATTTGTGGCCTCTAAGATCTGGTTCCTTAAGGAGCTTCCATTTTAATGGACTGATAAGACATATTTGCAAATATATATGGTATAGTGCATGCTGACAGTACTATATGGGCCAAAGCCTTGGAAGATGGGTAGGATTTCCTTGGGCAAACAATGTTAGGCAGAAGGAGGGGAAGGTTTCCTTTCCATAAACAGGTTTTTGCCTTCCAGCCTTCAGAGACGAATTCGAGAGCCTCATGTTCCTGCCTTTTCTTTTGTCACTAAACCTCACTCACAAGCAGCTGTCTTCTCTTCCAGATACCTTCTCATAGGCTCTTTTCATGGGCAGGGGAGATATAGCAGCTCCTTTATGATCTTTTGCGTTGCATGCTGCTTGGATCTGTCATCAGGTTCATTTTTGGAGAAGGCAGGCATGTATATTTATTTGTATGTGCACACAAATTAACTTGGTCCCAGGATTAAATGAGACCAAATTTTGGCCTTACTCCGGTTTGAAAGAATTTTATTGTTATTTAGTCTCAGCACCCCAGTTTCCAGGGCTGCTGTAGACAGATGTGCAGGTTGTATACTTTACAAGCATATCTTGCAGCCATTATGGTTTCTGGCAGGCTCTTTTCTCACAAGTAGCAAGGCAAGAGCTTGAGTGGATAAAGCACACTCCATCACCACTGAAAAGTGTGAACTGGTAGTGTCCTTTTCATCGATAGAAAGACTATACATCTTATACTTAAGGGAAAATTTCAGCAGTCATTGATGATCCTAGAAGCTTGATAGATTGGTAAAGTTGGGAAGTATCCTAGTCAGAATTATTTTTGATCATTTTAACCCTCTGGTCTGCCAGGAATAGGGAAAGTTGCAACAGCCAGCTAATTTAGCCTATGGAGTATTGTCCAAACAGTTCTTGGTTGAATAATGTTTATTCATTCACTTGTGGTGGGAAAACTCGGGCTACAAATGTGAACATGAATGCTTGTTTTAATAGATGGTGTTATTGTGCTGCACAGTGTCCCTGACTTTCAGATATTTAACTCATAAAGTTTACAGCAACACTTAACCGCATCTGGATTTCACATTGAATTGGGGAAAGCCAGCATCTCACTGATTTGCACTGACTTCCCTGTAATGGAAATTATGGCTTGGGAAAAGTTTCAAATGACGTGTCTATAAACTAAGGAAAAGTTGATCCATTCAAAGGCTGGTTACGTGCAATTGTAGAGTTTTTTTTTTTAAAGGGCCATTGCCAACAAGAATTATTTGTTTCAGCAGCTGAAGTAAACTAGCCATGAATTAAAAGTTGGTCTTTGTAAATTGTTGATGCAACAAATTCAGTCTTCAAAGTGGACTGAAAGTTGCAACCAACAGAACTACGGGGCTTTTAAGAAAGTATAAAAAAGATTATCTATACGGAGTCCAGTGTTACAACTGGATGGTAGCAATGAAATGTCTTTAGAGGATGAGCAGCATTTTTAATAGTCCAAATGCTGGCCCAATAAGACTTAGGATGCAGGGCTTCTGGTCCTAGCCCTGCCAGTACCGGGTTTGTGTAAGTAGACATGTCACTTAACCTCCCAGGCCTTGATGTGTTTGTTCCTTCGCTCGTGTCTACCTGCCTTCCTTCCTTCTTCCCCCCATTCCTCTCTTCTTCCCTTCCTTTTTTTCTGTCCTCCCTCCCCATTTGTTTGTTTTGGTTTCTCTCATTCACGTTTAAGACTTTTCCTCCAATGTCTAGAGACAATTTCTTGACTGTTCTTGGCTCATATTTAAAACCAAGGCAGGCTGACCTCGGTGGCTCATAACTGTAATCCCAGCACTTTGGGAGGCCGAGGCAAGAGGATTGCTTGAGGCCAGGAGTTCAAGAGCAGCCTGGGCAATATAGCAAGACCCCATCTCTACAAAAAAAAAAAAAAAGAAAAATTGCTCAGCTATGGTGGTGCACACTTGCTGTCCTATCTGCTCAGGAGGATGATGCAGGAGGCTCTCTTGAGCCCAGAGTTTGAGGCTGCAGTGAGCTATGGTCTGATTCCACCACTGTACTCCAGCCTGAGCAATAGGGCAAGACCTTGACTCTTAAGAAAATGTATCACAGCAAGAAAAAACTGCTAGGAGGCTCTCGATGGAAGCATGGATGGAGCTGATTGACCATGCATTTAACTGTAGGGAGATCGTTTAATTAGGGAATCACCAGATGTTGGCATTGGCAGTCTTTTCTCCACACCCACTTAACTGAATCAGAGAAGAATCCTTCTGACTGGTTACCATTGTTATTGGGAGCAGTGGAGTTGGCATATTTCCGTTTTAACTCCCCTATTTTCAGCCCTGCGCTCTCCCTCTCCTCCCTCCACTATAATTGGTGTCCTGCTTTAGTGTCCCTGGATAATCAACCTTTTAAACAAACCCCCTATTTTCAGGCCTGAACCTTCCCCCACTTGCCTTTTGCCATACCTGACACCTCTAAGTCTGGGGCCTCAGGGTTTCTGCAGGGGCTTCAGATCCTGGCTCTGGGTCTCCCCTACTGCAGGTACTTGAGACTCTATCTACTCTATGTCTTTGTCTACTCCTGTATGGATTTTCCACCTTCCAAAATACTGGTTGAAATAACTTATTTCCTGATGCCTCTGCTGCCATTCTTCTATCATTAATTAGTTGTTTATTCATTTATTTCTATTTTAGGGGGCTTTGGATAGTGAAGGAAACATGCCTTTGATGAAGCTGCTACCTATAAGCAAAAGCCTTCAATTTTCTCATTATAAAACTAGTGGAACAGTGTATTCATTCAGCAATTACTTGGCATCTCCTACATGCAGGGCACTGAGCTGAGTGCTAGAGAAATGAAAGAAGTTGAGACAAGTTTTTCACCTCTGAAAAGTGTGGAAGGAGGAGAGGAGATGCCTGAATAACATCCCTCCAGGGGCGTAAGTGCAGTGCTAGCACTAGGAATACAGTGGTGCAGAATGAGGAGGAGGAGGATGCAGCAAACTCCACACGGAATGTTGTGGAAGGCTGTGCTGAACAAAGTCTACAACTCTGTGACTTCACAAGTTGGATAGCTGGGGGAAGGCCAAGAACAGACAGCACCCATTAGTTGTTGCTGATTCCCAAGAAAAGTGGTGTATCCAGCCCAGATCTTCAAAATCACTCATCTGGCTGGGTGGATATTTGCCTCCCCAGGGTCTTCCAGCACTGCAAATCCTCCACCCCTTCCCACCCACATCCTCTCAGGCCTCCCACTGTTGCTGTACACAGTTAAAAAAGGACCTGGTATTTGGAGGATATCGAATTTGAACAAGTTCTCAAACGGCATGATATCACATCTTCCCCACCCTGCTACCTCCCAGCCTGCGAATAGCACATTGCCCTTAGAGGCCTCCTTAGTTTTGTTGAGACGTTGTGCGTCTGGTTTCTGACTTTCTAAAATTATAAGTAATCCAGGTTATAAAATGTAGACTAGCTAAAGCATAGCCAAAGCCCAAGAGCTCATTAATTAGCCTCAGTTGACCAGGTAAATAACCCTGATAAAGTTTTCGTTTAGACTCGACAAGAGCACTGCAAAAGGCTATTCTTCAGAACCGTGGCAATCCTGATGCTTGATGGCCGTTGGTTCCAGTGCTAGAGACAACAAAGCTGATCAACGTGGGCTTCACAGAGACAACGAGGTCATCTGTGGTGTTCGCCTTTCCTTGGTCACGTTGCAGTTCCAGTTCCTACTAAGGGTCTGAATGCTGTCCTGTCCTTGTTTCTGCTATCTGCCTTGCTGTTTCCTTGCCACTTGAGAAGCAGTGGGAGCTAGTACTGTGACCCCCAGCCCTTTGCAATGTAATTGAGTCTATAAAACCATAAGTTACTAGGACCACAGGAGCTACAGAAAACTTTCAATTTGTACCTGTGTCTAGTGTTACACAGCGAAGTCCTTATTATAGAGCTGTGCATTCAGAACCTCATCCCCTGAGATAAAGATAGACACACTGCCATCTACTTTCAAGAATGCTATGTTTTAGAAACTTTGAAATAAGCTAGTGTAGGTGTTTATCACTCGGGTGTTTTAAAATATATTTTAATATGTGAATTATTTTAGCCTCCAGTCTACCTGAAATCTGTGAGTATGCAAGGGACTGTGCAAGGAGTAGTCTAGGGCAGAAAACAGTGTCATAATCTCTGTTGGTGCTGTGTTTGGCCCTACCCTGCCCTGCTAAAAAAAAGTTGAAGTTTGAGTTTATCTTCCTGTCACTTCTTAGTGATATGAAAGAGGTTGAATGTTGTTATGTGGCTGTTGACAGCCATGTTATAGAAATGCTTATTCTCTTGCCAAATTACAAGCTTAAGGAGCCTCATGTGGTTATGAAAAACCAAGTATTCCATAGACCATTTGCTGAGGTGGATTATATCTCTGGGCAATTGTAACCAATGTTCTAGTTCCAGATTTTTATCGGCACCATAAACGTGTGCCGTGGCCATCTCATTTCATATTATATTCCTTTGTGTAGCAATTTATCATGTTCAAAAAAATTCTGAACAATGTGGCATATTATAAGGAAGTTCTTCCTGTTGGATTTAGTAATGTTTAGTGAATAGTGTTACTCTTTCCAGTTTGTTCTGATTGTATCCCTTCTGCCCTCATATAATCCTCATGAGGATTATGTCATTGTGCAGGACCTGGGGATCTGTCCTGCTCTGAAAACCTACTCTCTTTTCTCTCTCTTCCTATCCTGTGGAGAGTTTTTAGCATCAGACAGTTACATTTCTGTCAGGGAGGGAGAAATAGTGAAGGCAGCTATTATACTTTTACTGAATGTGAAGTGCTCAACAGCATAATTAAATCCGTAAAATGGTGAGTCATAATCCCCACACACCAGCCAGCCAGGAAGCAAGTGACAGAACCGACATTTATTTGTGACCAGCAGCTGATGTTACTCCTCCGGTGGCACTGGTGCAGGCCTCTCCTGATTTGTGGGTACCAAGTGCCTAATTTCATTTTAAGATTTCAACGCTTTAATGGATATTCTAAAGGTTGCCCAAGGAAACATTTAGTTTGAAAAGGAGATTTGGGGACCCGGTGGATGTCTGTCAAGAAGTTCTGCTGTCTTGTTGGTTACCAGAGTACATTCTAGAGAAAGTAGAATCCTACCTGAGGTGCCTCCAAATGGTTTTTTTGTGATGGAGAGGGTGGTGTTTGAAAGCTTCCAGAAGTCTGTTTCCCACTTACAATTTGAGGATGTGTGAGCCTAGGTCTAGAATAGGTTATGGAAGATGATGAAGCAAATTAAGAAAACAAAACTTTAAAACCTTGCTTTGCAAATAAAGTGCTAAACATTCTTGATTTTTTGCGAATCAAGATTACAAGATGCAATTTGTGTGATCAGCAGGAGCTGACGCCATTTATTTGAGCATCAAAGTTGTAGACTTTTATATAAGATACTTCCTTCCTGTTTTCCAAAGAGGTTCTAGAGCTTGAGGAAGGAAAAGGATAATATAAATGTATCTTTGTACACATATACATGGGAAAAAATAAAAATCAAGGTAGTCTGGAGAGGTAATATTTAGAACATTTAGAAATTATATAATTTGGGAACAAAGGAAAGCTTTAGAAGATGGTTTGTGGGAATATTGTTAGGTTGGGGAATGTCAGTTATAGGAATGAAGACAAGCAAAAGATTATAAAAATGTTCATGGGCCCCTTTTCCACTTTATACACAAATTTTAGACTCTGAATGTTGCCCTTTTCTTTCAAAATAATACACCTTATTAAATCATGCACCAGATACCTCTTTGAAGGACGGTTTTTAGCAATTCAAGTTAAGGCCCCTGTGTCAAAAGCAAAGCCCTTTAATCGTCAGTACCTAAACTTGAGGTGAAACTATTTTGTGAGCACTTGAGAAATTTTCTGCATTACCCTATTCTTTCTTACCTTCCTCCTTTCTTTTCATTTTCATGGTTTTTATCTCTAATTTCTTGTTTCTTACCTCGTTAAGCACCTAGAAAGACCTTGTAGGATTGGCATGTCAGTCACCATTTGCACACATGGCCCACCCAGCATACCAATGTGCCATTTCTTTGGACAAAACACCTTTCCCTGTTGAACATTGTTCTACTGACTCCTCCAGCGAGGATCTTCCTCTCAGAAGCATGGATATATGTTGGGATTACAGCAAATTTAAATGAGTGTGAATAAGAGTTGCATGTGAAAACTGCGTTTCCCCTTGAAGAGTGGTGTTCTTGTATTTAGAGAACCACCCCTTTTATCACTGGGCCAGAGATGGAGGATAGCCTCAGTTGCGTATGTACTCATTGTAGGAGGGAGGAAGCGCAGAGCTACTGATCTGTTCTCATTTGCACTGCCAAAACCTTCAGACCCGACTCGATGGAGCCATTCAGAGAATCTTTGTCTCTTGTGTCAGAATTTGGCTTTCAAGGACCTGCAGTGGCAAAGACCCAGGAAGCAGGATTTCTGAATAGTGTCTCCCTGAAATTCTTGGCATAGAAAAAATCATAAAGTGAACATGAGATTCTTAACTTTAACACCACGAATAAAACCGGTACTACTGTCCAGTTTTAGTCTGGGAGTTAAAAGCATTGTAAATTGATTTTTATGCTGTCATTGTTGCCACCCGTGTTCTCTGCCACTGTATCTCCTTCCCTCCCCCCATCACCTGTTCATGCACTTTGGAGTTAGTGGACATAGCTTACATCTACCATGTGCAGTAAACACTTCCTGTGCAAAGGTGCTGGAAACAACATCTGTCATTACATCAAAGAAGGGGTTACTGCCAAGTGCAGCTGTAAGGTTTCTAATAATGAGATAGTTTTAAGTGGGGTTATAATGAAGATAAATCTATGTGAAGTCTATGAACCTTTTTCTAAGAAAACAAAATTGTGTGCTTGTTTTCTTCCTATGTCCTTATTACATAAACATTGTTTATGCATATATTTATACAGTCATTTCTCTATGTGAGAAGTTTGAGAATACATTTCTGGTTGTGAAAAGTATCTTCTTGGTGCTGTGCTGGAGAAGCACCATTATAAAGCGTTGCTATGGTGTTGAATTCTGTCTCTTTGAGGGGAAAAGTCCTCTGGTGAATGTAGTGTTTGTTGACTCTGAACCAGTATGAGAATTTCTGATTGAGAGTCTAGAAAAGTTATAATAAACTCATACATTTTAAAAAGAGAAGAACTGCCCTCCAGAATATGAATCCAAATGCAGAAAAGTGTTTCGTGAACAAGAACAATACTCAGTAGATTTTCAAATTGATGGAGCTTTCCAATGGAAACTAATTTGTTCCAGCATTGAAGTGAGCATAATTAACAGAGACTTTCTTTCTTAGGCCGATTAACCACCAAAAACCATGCCAACATTGTAACTGTAAGCAGTGAAAACCAATATTTATGAGGGGGATTGTGCAAGAGTTTCTGTGACAGATGGACATTTTATCACTGTTGATGTTTGGAATTCCCTTGAAAAGTAATGCAATATCTTGTTATTTATGAATGAATGAACAAATGATTGTGCTTTGCCGACTGAGTTTGCTTTAAAAAGTGGTGTACTAAATTAATCTTTTTCTCTGCTTAGCCTCTGTTACTTTGTGTTAGGTAGCTTCATATATTCTAATGCAAAAATCTAAAAAAATCATAATTTTATTTTTATTACAGATACAGATCCACGGGTTTTAGAAAAACAAGAATTACAGCAGCCAACCTACGTTGCCCTGAGTTACATTAATAGGTAAGCCATTTTCAGAATTTATACCAACCTCATATCTGCCGCTTATTGACTTTTTAAACACGTCTTTTTTAACAGAGTAGAAAAATGTTTTCAGTCTTAAAATATTTGCATGAAACTATTTAAAAGCAACCTGTGTATGGAATGCTCTTGTTTCTTTGTTAGGGAGAAGTCAAATTGTAATGCTCTGTGCATATGCTGCAAACATGACTGATTTATAAGCTCATTTTGGAAGTATTTTATATGCATAGTTAGAATATGCTCTTTTGATTTCATAGGACGGTTTGGGAGATTAATGGATTTATGTTCGAGTGAACCTTTTAAATCCTGAGGTGAAGAAGTACTTTATGAATTCAAAACGTTGTAATATCAGAATATAATAAATTGAAATAATTTAGTATCAGAAAGTTATTTAGTAGCAGCTCATCTTTTAGTAAAAACATTCTCAACAACTGACCCCATCTGTAAAGTAACATAGTTTTTACTTAAACTGAACGTGTGAGCCCAACTTTAGAGCACCATTTCAAACTTGATATATCAGGCCTAAAAGAGGACTTAGTATTTCAGCCAACTCAAATAATTAAGGAGACAGTAATATTTGGAGAGAAACTGAAATCAACTTAGGTTAAGAAAACATACAGTCCCAAAGCAAAAAAGACAAAGTAAAAGCAAAACTCGTTTTTAATGAGAATGAGAAACTCTCTGCTCATAATTCAGGAAATGAATTTCTATTGATAGGTCTTTTAATAGTAGGTGAGGAGTGTTTTTAGTCTCTTGGTACCAGAGCTGAGGTTCGGGGTCTGAAGTGGAAAGCTGGGAATGAATTGTCTGTACTGTTCCATTTGAGTGCCTTTTTAGAAAACTTATTTGATTCTTGCCCAGATAGTGCTGTGAATTAGAGATACCTGTTGTTCAGTTTCAGGCTCTTCTATGAAACATGTTTTTAAAAGGATTTATGGACAGAAATATCTATTTGCATACCTCCCTTGGATTTCTTGCTTATCAGCCTTCCCAAGAAGTGAGATGGAATATCTGCAGTTTTTAATTATCCATAATATTTGACATGTGTTAAATAGAGCCTTCAAAATTACATCAAATGAAAATAAAGACATACAGTTTTCTGGGTTTCTTACAGAGTCAGTATTGTTTTCTGTAATTAGCAAGGGTTTTGAAATTTTTTAATTATATATTAAAGTTATATGAATTAATATAACCAATAATATTAGCCTCCTAATATTGGAGAATATGATGAACAGGCATATAGATTAATTATGGTACTGAGTAGGACTTGTAATACTGTGACTGTCACTTTGGGTAAAATATGTCACCTATGTGTATACAAATTTGTGTAATACTAAGCCATATTCTAATAAGAATCTATGAAATTTTCACCTTCATTATTTGTGTTTATATTGTCAGCCATGTTGGACAGCAGGTAGCTACTAATTATATAGGAGTTTTTATTTTATTTTATTTTATTTTTTATTTTTTATTTTTTATCATACTTTAAGTTCTAGGGTACATGTGCACAATGTGCAGGTTTGTTACATATGTCTACGTGTGCCATGTTGGTGTGCTGCACCCATTAACTCGTCATTTACATTAGGTATATCTCCTAATGCTATACCTCCCCTCTCCCCTCTCCCCTCACCCCATGAAAGGCCCCAGTGTGTGACGTTCCCCACCCTGTGTCCAAGTGTTCTCATTGTTCAATTCCCACCTATGAGTGGGAACATGGAGTGTTTGGTTTTTCTGTCCTTGAGATAGTTTGCTCAGAATGATGGTTTCCAGCTTCATCCATGTCCCTGCAAAGGACATGAACTCACCCTTTTTATGGCTACATAGTATTCCATGGTGTATATGTGCCACATTTTCTTAATCCAGTCTATCATTGATGGACATTTGGGTTGGTTCCAAGTCTTTACTATTGTGAATAGTGCCACAATAAACATACGTGTGCACTTGTCTTTATAGCAGCATGATTTATAATCCTCTGGGTATATACTCAGTGATGGGATGGCTGGGTCAAATGGTATTTCTAGTTCTAGATCCTTGAGGAATCACCACACTGTCTTCCACAATGGTTGAACTAGTTTACAGTCCCACGAACAGTGTAGAAGTGTTCCTATTTCTCCATATCCCCTCCAGCACCTGTTGTTTTCTGACTTTTTAATGATGGCCATTCTAACTGGTGTGAGATGGTACCTCATTGTGGTTTTGATTTGCATTTCTCTGATGGCCAGTGATGATGAGCATTTTTTCATGTGTCTGTTGGCTGCATAAATGTCTTCTTTTGAGAATTGTCTGTTCATATCCTTTGCCCACTTTTGTCTGTGTGTTTGTCTGAGACGGAGTCTCGCTCTGTTGCCCAGGCTCGAGTGCAGTGGCGCAATCTCGTCTCACTGCAACCTCCGCCTCCCAGGTTCACGCCATTCTCCTGCCTCAACCTCCCGAGTAGCTGGGACTACAGGCACCCGCCCCTGCGCCCAGCTAATTTTTTTGTATTTTTAGTAGAGATAGGGTTTCACCGTGTTAACCAGGATGGTCTCGATCTCCTGACCTCATGATCCGCCCGCCTTGGACTCCCAAAGTGCTGAGATTACAGGCGTGAGCCACCATGCCCAGCCTCCTTTGCCCACTTTTTGATGGGGTTGTTTGATTTTTTTCTTGTAAATTTGCTTAAGTTCTTTGCAGATTCTGGATATTAGCCCTTTGTCAGATGGGTAGATTATAGAACTTTTCTCCCATTCTATAGGTTGCCTGTTGACTCCGATGGTAGTTTCTTTTGCTTTGCAAGCTCTTTAGTTTAATTAGATCCCATTTGTCAATTTTGGCTTTTGTTGCCATTACTTTTGGTGCTTTAGTCATGAAGTCTTTGCCCATGCCTATGTCCTGAATGGTATTGCCTAGGTTTTCTTCTAGGGTTTTTATGGTTTTTGGTCTGACATTTAAGTCTCTAATCCATCTTGAATTAATTTTCATATGAGGTGTAAGGAAGGGATCTAGCTTCAGCTTTCTATATATGGCTAGCCAGTTTTCCCAGCACCATTTATTAAATGGGGAATCCTTTCCCCATTTCTTGTTATTGTCAGGTTTGTCAAAGATCAGATGGTTGTAGATGTGTGGCATTATTTCTGAGGGCTCTATTCTGTTCCATTGGTCTATATCTCTGTTTTGGTACCAGTACCATGCTGTTTTGGTTACTGTAGCCTTTTAGTATAGTTTGAAGTCAGGTAGCATGATACCTCCAGCTTTGTTCTTTTGGCTTATGATTGTCTTGGCAATGCGGGCTCTTTTTTGGTTCCGTATGAACTTTAAAGTAGTTTTTTCCAATTCTGTGAAGAAAGTCATTGGTAGCTTGACAGGGATGGCATTGAATCCATAAATTACCTTGGACAGTATGACCATTTTCACAATATTGATTCTTCCTAACCATGAGCATGGAATGTTCTTCCTTTTGTTTGTATCCTCTTTTATTTCATTGAGCAGTGGTTTGTAGTTCTCCTTGAAGAGGTCCTTCACATCCCTTGTAAGATGGATTCCTGGGTATTTTATTCTCTTTGAAGCAATTGTGAATGGGAGTTCACTCATGATTTGGCTCTCTGTTCATCTGTTATTGGTGTAAAGGAATGCTTGTGATTTTTGCACAGTGATTTTGTATCCTGAGACTTTGCTGAAGTTGCTTATCAGCTTAAGGAGATTTTGGGCTTAATCTCCTTAAGACGATGGGATTTTCTAAATATACAATGATGTCATCTGCAAACAGGGAGAATTTGACTTCCTCTTTTCCTAATCGAATACACTTTATTTATTTCTCTTGTCTGATTGCCCTGGCCAGAACTTCCAATACTGTGTTGAATAGGAGTGGTGAGAGAGGGCATTCCTGTCTTGTGCCAGTTTTCAAAGGGAATGCTTCCAGTTTCTGCCCATTCAGTATGATATTGGCTGTGGGTTTGTCATAAATAGCTCTTATTATTTTAAGATACGTCCCATCAATACCTAGTTTATTGAAAGTTTTTAGCATGAAGGGCTGTTGAATTTTGTCAAAGGCCTTTTCTGCATCTATTGAGATAATCATGTGATTTTTATCTTTGGTTCTGTTTATGTGCTGGATTACGTTTATTGATTTGGGTATGTTGAACCAGCCTTGCATCCCAGGGATGAAGCCCACTTGATCATGGTGGATAAGCTTTTTGATGTGCTGCTGGATTCGGTTTGCCAGTATTTTATTGAGAATTGAGAATTTTTGCATCGGTGTTCATCAGGGATATTGGTCTAAAATTCTCTTTTTTTGTTGTGTCTCTGCCAGGCTTTGGTATCAGGATGATGCTGTCCTCACAAATGAATTAGGGAGGATTCCCTCTTTTTCTGTTGATTGGAATAGTTTCAGAAGGAATGGTACCAGCTCTTCTTTATACCTCTGGTAGAATTCGGCTGTGAATCTGTCTGGTCCTGGACTTTTTGGTTGGTAGTCTATTAATTATTGTCTCAACTTCAGAGCCTGTTATTGGTCTATTCAGAGATTCAACTTCCTGGTTTAGTCTTGGGAGGGTGTATGCGTCCAGGAATTTATCCATTTCTTCTAGGTTTTCTAGTTTATTTGCGTAGAGGTGTTTATAGTATTCTCTGATGGTAGTTTGTTTCTCTGTGGGATCTGTGGTGATATCCCCTTTATCATTTTTTATTGCGTCTATTTGATTCTTCTCTTCTTCTTTATTAGTCTTGCTAGCAGTCTATCAATTTTGTTGATCTTTTCTAAAAACCAGCTCCTGGATTCACTGATTTTTTTGAAGGGTTTTTTGTGTCTCTATCTCCTTCAGTTCTGCTCTGATCTTAGTTATATCTTGCCTTCTGCTAGCTTTTGAATGTGTTTGCTCTTGCGTCTCTAGTTCTTTTAATTCCAATGTTAGGGTGTCAATTTTAGATCTTTCCTGCTTTCTCTTGTGGGCATTTAGTGCTATAAATTTCCCTCTACACACTCCTTTAAATGTGTCCCAGAGATTGTGCTATGTTGTGTCTTTGTTCTCATTGGTTTCAAAGAATATCTTTATTTCTGCTTTCATTTCATTATGTACCCAGTAGTCATTCAGGACCAGGTTGTTCAGTTTCCATCTATTTGAGCGGTTTTGATTGAGGTTTTTTTTTTTTTTTTGAGACGGAGTTTTGCTCTTTTTGCCTAGGCTGGAGTGCAATGGCATGATCTCGGCTCACCGCAACCTCCGCCTCCTGGGTTCAAGTGATTCTCCTGCCTCAGCCTCCCAAGTAGCTGGGATTACAGGCATGCGCCACCATGCCTGGCTAATTGTGTATTTTTAGTAGAGACGGGGTTTCTCTGTGTTAGTCAAGCTGGTCTTGAACTCCTGACCTCAGGTGATCCACCTGCCTTGGCCTCCCAAAGTGCTGGGATTACAAGCATGAGCCACCACACCTGGCCTTGACTGAGTTTCTTAATCCTGAGTTCTAGTTTGATTGCACTGTTGGTTATAATTTCTGTTCTTTTACATTTGCTGAGGAGTACTTTACTTCCAACTATGTGGTCAGTTTTGCAATAAGTGTGATGTGGTGCTGTGAAAAGTGTATATTCTGTTGATTTGGGGTGGAGAGTTCTGCAGATGTCTATTAGGTCTGCTTGGTGCAGAGCTGAGTTTAATTCCTGGATATCCTTGTTAACTTTCTGTCTTGTTGATTTGTCCGGTGTTGACAGGCAGGCGTTAAAGTCTCCCATTATTATTGTGTGGGAGTCTAAGTCTCATTGTAGGTCTCTAAGGACTTGCTTTATGAATCTGGGTGCTCTTATTGGGTGTATATATATTTAGGATAGTTAGCTCTTCTTGTTGAATTGGTCCCTTTACCATTATGTAATGGTCTTCTTTGTCTCTTTTGATCTTTGTTGGTTTAAAGTGTATTTTATCAGAGACTAGGATTGCAACTCCTGCTTTTTTTGTTTTCCATTTGCTTGGTAGATGTTCCTCCATCCCTTTATTTTGAGCCTATGTGTGTCTCTGCACGTGAGATGGGTCTCTTGAATACAGCACACTGATGGGTCTTCACTCTTTTTCCAATTTGCCAGTCTGTGTCTTTTAATTGGAGCATTTAGCCTATTTACATTTAAGGTTAATATTGTTATGTGTGAATTTGATCCTGTCATTATGATGTTAGCTGGCTATTTTGCTTGTTAGTTGATGCAGTTTCTTCCTAGCATCGATGGTTTTTACATTTTGGCATGTTTTTGCAGTGGCTGGTACCAGTTGTTCTTTTCCATGTTTAGTGCTTCCTTCAGGAGCTCTTGTAAGGCAGGCCTAGTGGTGACAAAATCTCTAAGCATTTGCTTGTCTGTAAAGGATTTTATTTCTCCATCACTTATGAAGCTTAGTTTGATTGGACATGAAATTCTGCATTGAAAATTCTTTTCTTTAAGAATGTTGAATATTGGCCCCCACTCTATTCTGGCTTGTAGAGTTTCTGCCGAGAGATCTGCTGTTAGTCTGATGGGCTTCCCTTTGTGGTTAACCTAGCCTTTCTCTCTGTCTGCCCTTAACATTTTTTCCTTCATTTCAACTTTGGTGAATCTGACAATTATGTGTCTTGGAGTTGCTCTTCTCAATGAGTATCTTTGTGGCATTCTCTGTATTTCCTGAATTTGAATGTTGGCCTGCCTCGTTAGGTTGGGGAACTTCTCCTGGATGATATCCTGAAGAGTGTTTTCCAGCTTGGTTCCGTTCTCCCCGTCACTTTCAGCTACAACAATCAGACCTAGATTTGGTCTTTTCACATAGTCCCATATTTCTTGTAGGCTTTGTTCATTTCTTTTTACTCTTTTTTCTCTAAACTTCTCTTGCTTCATTTCATTCATTTGATCTCCAATCACTGATACCCTTTCTTCTAGTTGATCGGATTGGCTACTGAAGCTTGTGCATGCGTCATGTAGTTCTTGTGCCATGGTTTTCAGTTCCATCAGGTCATTTAAGGACTTCTCTACACTGTTTATTCTAGTTTGCCATTCATCTAATCTTTTTTTAAGGTTTTTAGCTTCTTTGTGATGGGTTCAAACATCCTCCTTTAGCTCGGAGAAGTTTGTTATTACCGATCGTCTGAAGCCATCTTCTCTCAACTTGTCAAAGTCATTCTCCATCCAGCTTTGTTCCATGGCTGGCGAGGAGCTGCATTCCTTTGGAGGAGAAGAGGCGCTCTGATTTTTAGAATTTTCTGCTTTTCTGCTCTGGTTTCTCCCCATCTTTGTGGTTTTATCTACTTTAGGTCTTTGATGATGGTGACATACAGATGGGGTTTTGGTGTGGATGTCCTTTCTGTTTGTTAGTTTTCCTTCTGACAGTCAGGACCCTCAGCTGTAGGTCTGTTGGAGTTTGCTGGAGGTCCACTCCAAATCCTGTTTGCCTGGGTATCACCAGGAGAGGCTGCAGAACAGCAAATATTGAAGGACGGCAGATGTTGCTGCCTGATCCTTCCTCTGGAAGCTTCGTCTCAGAGGGGCACCCAGCTGTATGAGGTGTCAATTGGCCCCTACTGGAGGGTGTCTCCCAGTTAGGCTACTCAGGGGTCAGGGACCCACTTGAGGAGGCAGTCTCTCCGTTCTCAGATCTCATACTCCATGCTGGGAGAACCACTACTCTCTTCAAAGCTGTCAGACAGGGACATTTAAGTCTGCAGAAGTTTCTGCTGCCTTTTGTTCAGCTATGCCCTGCCCCCAGAGGTGGAATCTACAGAGGCAGGCAGGCCTCCTTGAGCTGTGGTGGACTCCACCCAGTTTGAGCTCCCTGGCCACTTTGTTTACCTACTCAAGCCTCAGCAATGGCAGACGCTCCTCCCCCAGCCTTGCTGCCACCTTGTAGTTCAATCTCAGACTGCTGTGCTAGCAGTGAACCAGGCTCCGTGGGCGTGGGACCCTCCGAGCCAGGCACGGGATATAATCTCCTGGTGTGCCGTTTGCTAAGGCCATTGGAAAAGTGCAGTGTTAGGGTGGGAGTGTCCCAATTTTCCAGGTACTGTCTGTCATGGCTTCCCTTTGCTAGGAAAGGGGATTCCCCGACCCCTTGCACTTCCCGGGTGACACGATGCCCTGCTCTGCTCCATGGGCTGCACCCACTGTCTGACAAGCCCCAGTGCGATGAACCCGGTACCTCAGTTGGAAATGCAGAAATCACCCGTCTTCTGCGTCGCTCACACTGGGAGCCGCAGTCTGCAGTTGTTCCTATTCAGCCATCTTGGAACCTTCTCTATATGGGAGTTATACTCACTAAAGTAATAAATATTCTGCCAAGCATGGTTTGGGACTACAAAAGAAGTCAAAGAATAGGGATGGGGCCACATACAGAAACCACCAGAGAACTTGAATCAAGTGCGGTGGTTTGGCATAAACTGTCAGTAGGATGTGCTGGAATTCTAGAGTCAGGGCATGATCAGTGGGTGTGAAATTTCTTGGATAAGTCATCTCAGAGAAAGTGAGTAATTTTTAAAATAACATTTTATTGTTATAGGCATTATAGAAAATTAGAAAATATAGTCAGACAAAAATGTAAAAACAAATTAAAACATCACATTCCCACCACCCAGGTATCACTGCTACTAAAACTTTAACTCATATTTTTCAGATCATTTTATAAAAATACATAAATATATAATTTTTAATCAAGAGCTGTACATACTACTTCATAATCTACTCTTTTTAGTCATTCATCTCTACTTTTCCGTTTCATTAAATTTAAATCTTATCTAATACACAGATTTCTAATCTAATATTCAGATTTCTCCAGGTGGTCTAAACATGTTCTTTATAACTGGTCAGTCTAGTCTAGCATCCCAATTCAGAGAATCACATTGCACGTGGATATTTTCTCCCTAAAGTTTTTTTTTTTTGATCTGGCACAGTCCCTTTTATTGACAATAACTAGTTGAAGAGATAGGCTAGTTGTCCCACAGAATGTTTCTACTTTCTGGATTTTCTCTTGGTTGTTTCCTCTAGACGTCAATTGATGGGTTCCTCTGTCTTCTGTATTTACTGTAAATTAGAAATTAGATCTGGAGAAGATGGGTCTTGAACTGTAATTACAAACCTGAGAAAATAGGGAATTTGATGGATCAAATTCTGGCTGGGAGAGAAGTGGGCATGTATAGTGGATCAGTAAGTTTACCAATTATTTTTAAGTGAAGAGAAAGATTGAGTGGAAGGTTGCCCAAGTTACTACCACCTCCACTCATACCAGATTTCTAGTGCCATATGCCAGAGCATAAGTTTATGCCAGAGCATAAACTTACCACACAATAGGCACTTTGGATATGTATCTGTAGGAAAGTAGTAAATGAAAGAGAGTGCCAAGCAACAGACAACTACTCACCTGGCCATGGTAGAAAGATGACCAAAAGGAATCTTGGTGACCTTTGATAAGAGAAAGGAAGCATGCAGTATCAAAATTCAGATGAAGCCAGTATGCATTCAAGATGATAGTAATACGGGTTAACTCATGTGAAAGAAAATCAGCTTGACAGCAATAGGCTAAATATGACAGAAGATAATGCTTTTAAAAAAAAATGAGGTTTATACAAATAAGAGATTTTTATTTCCTCTCAGGGGAAATAAGCTCTAATTTTTCTGAGCAGTGAAGACCGGAAAAGAATGATGATTTTCTGCTCAGATATATGTTTAAACAACCTCGAAAGACATTTGGCCGTCTCAAAATTGAGATGAAACTTTCTTTGGCAATAACACTGACTAATCAATCAACAGAGGGTTAGGTTCCTTAAAATGGAGCTAGCTTTTAGGATTATAAAAGAAAGAAGAAAACAGTTAAGTAAAACTTGTTGCCTTTATATACCTATTTAAAATTACTCTACACTCTTGAACATAATATGTTGAACATAATAGATATTTACAGATAGGAAAAAAAACCTTTGATTTTCTTAAAAGTGGGCTTTTTAATGACGTAATGGTCATCAGCTGGATTTTGGATTTTGCATCGAATCTGCTGCAATGCTATATGTCATACAACCTCTGGAAAACCCCACAGTACACCTGTGAAAAAATGAGAATGAAAAAGGCAAATGATAGTACACAGTGAGGCATTGGGTTCAAACCTGCAAATGATAGTACACAGTGGGGCATTGGGTTCAAACCTGCACAGTTAGGCTCTAGACTCTAACCACTGTGTAGCTTGACCTGTTGGGATATCAGAGTTGGAAGTTAAGTATTAGAGGATAGAAAAGTAAGAGGAGAATTTGAAAGAGTATCTAATATTGGAAAAATAGGGTAGGACACCTGGGCAGAGGGAACAGACATAAAAATAATATCAGAATAATTGCTGTGTCCTAGATAATTAGAGGTTAGCAACCTGATAAGATGAAACAGTAGGAGACTGAAGAAGCTGGAAACGCTACAAGAGAGGTAACCAGTAATTCCTATATGATAGATAGCTACCACCGAATTAGGTTGACTGTGCAAGGGAAATCCTAGCATAACAGGCCTCAGCTATAATGGATAAGGACACCTTAGCATCTCCAATCAATAGGAAAGAAAGGGCATAGCGCCCAGGAAATCATCCTCCATCGTGACTCACCAATGAGGCAGGGGATAGGGGAGCTGCAGGGCAAAGGCAGGTGAGTCTCCATAAAAAGGTTACTGAGAAGCATGGGACTGTCCCTCGGTGTTTCCTTCAGATTATTGTCAGAGTAGTTCAGGTAGCTTATAATAACTTGTCACTCCCCAGAAATGGATAACTGACAAAACTTAAAGATATGATCCTAGGGACAGTGACTCACACCTGTAATCTCAACTATTCGGGAGGCTGAGGTGAGAGGATTGCTTGAGCCCAGGAGTTCAAGGCTGCAGTGAGCTATGATGGCGCCACTGCATACCAGCCTGGGTGATAGAACAAGAACAACTCTGGTTTTTTTTGTTTTTTGTTTTTTAAAAAAGAGAAAGAAAATAAGACATGGTAATGTACATGGCCACAGCTGTTAATTATACTGTATTTTCTGCAAAATATGCTTTTATTAAAATAACATAAATTGGAGTTTCCAAATTAACTTTAACTTAAAAATACATATATAGCATTTAGTATAAGATGTAAAGAATTGTCATGCCTAGGCACAAATTGGCACCTTTTTATACTCGATTCTTTTCATTTACTACCTAACAAAAATATACTATGTTCTTACAAGTTAGTTACAGATCTACCCTCGTTCTCTTTGTAGAACTTCCTGCACTACTTGGTGTAGTAGTGGTAGGCTTGACCTCTAAAAGTGGTTTTTATTTAGCCTAGTATTTGCTGTTGATATTAGATAGCAAATTCTAAAATCTGTTTCATAGAACAATAATTCCAAGGGATATTCACCGGTTTCACATGTACTCTCACACTGTCTCTCTCTCTCTCTCTCCGGCCTTTCTCCCCCCAGACACACACACACACACACACACACACACACACCCCCTCACACACCCTCACACCCTCACACCCTCACACCCTCACGCACTTACTCACAGTAGGGTACTGTGGTCTTTGTGTTTGGGAGATTTTGAGTTAAATGGTTTTCTTTACCCTACGATTTATCAGATCCTCTGCTATGCTGATAGGCATTTTAAGTCTCCAAGAGGAGTAATATAATTCTTATATGCACCTGATCCCAGAGCACTTTTTCTTGAAGCATCTGATGGGAATAGTGTTCTGTATATAGTTTGTGGTAATAGTAATATCACTAGAGTAGTATCACTTCCACCTACTTCCTCAACTTCCCCAAGGAACCCTGAAGCCTTTTATTCAGAATGGCTTTTTATTCTTTTTCTGATTCAAAAGGTAGAATACTCTTTTTACTCATCATCATCTTGGAAGAACAAGGACAAAATTTTGCCCTAATGGTATAACTCAATCAAATTATCCTCTTGTGCCTCTTTTAGTGGTATTCCCACCTACTTCTCATAACCTGCTCAGACACCAGGCTGGCTTCTATTAAAAATATAGCTTCCGCTTTTTTTGCTCAGAAACTATCACTGTTTTTCCCACATTTCCAATGTATTTCTCCTCTCTTTGAGAAGTAGAACAATGTAGTGGTTAAGAGTATAGGAGCAGGAGTCAGACTTGTTTCAGTTCAAATCTTGTCTCTGCCCCCAGAACACTGTCTGTCATATACAAGACTCTCAATAAGTATTTATTCAATGAATACGTGAATTTGTTTATGAAAGAATAAGAATGAATGATCTAAGAACTCGAGGGGGCCGGGCGCGGTGGCTCAAGCCTGTAATCCCAGCACTTTGGGAGGCTGAGGCGGGCGGATCACGAGGTCAGGAGATCGAGACCATCCTGGCTAACATGGTGGAACCCCGTCTCTACTAAAAAATACAAAAAACTAGCTGGGTGAGGTGGCGGGCGTCTGTAGTCCCAGCTACTCAGGAGGGTGAGGCAGGAGAATGGCGTAAACCCGAGAGGCTGAGCTTGCAGTGAGCTGAGATCCGGCCACAGCGCTCCAGCCTGGGCAACAGAGCGAGACTCCGTCTCAAAAAAAAAAAAAAAAAGAACTCTAGGGACACTTTTATGTGAAACCAGGAGCCACTACTGCTACTTGCATTGAGAGAGCTATGTGGAATGTTATTGCAACTTTTATTCAACATTCATATGGCATGGAGCATAAAAATATGTTAAATTGCCATCATGATTTCTCTCACCATAAACAACTGGACAAATGTACAACATAATGGTTTCAGGCTGTAGACAATAAGTAGTACAAGACCATGATCCCTGAGAGAAAGGAAGCTTTGGAGGTGAGCCCCATGGTCACCTACCTGGCCCTCACTGTCTGAGGACAATGTCCTTACTGCAATGGAGTAAGCTAGAGTCCAGGCACAGCGCAGCAGCTTCACTGAACTGAGGAAGCAGAAGTCAGAGTTGGCACAACTAAAGCCACTGAAATCTGCCTGTGTGTATATGTGTGTGGAGGGAAGGGGGGTGCAAGTGAAGATAAGGGATCTGTGAAGACTTTCCAAAAATCTGTATGAGGATCCTCCATGAGTCCATGGCTGAGGGTGGGTTGCTGTTGTTCAGGGTAAGACCGTGAGTCTTATCAAAGAGTGGCTGCCACAAGGGTGAGACTAGAATAGAGAAACCATGTTGCACTCCAGCCCAGCCAGTATGGAAACAATTTGTGGACATCTGGTCATTCAACTGAGATACCAGAAAGACTTCAGATTAGGAATAAGGACTTTGCTCTAAGGTATGACTTGCTCTAAAAGCACCCCAACGATCCCTAAAACCAAACCCACATAAGATTGTCAGAGGAGACAGAATTTGGAGTCCTGACAAGTTAAAGGGTCTTGGGAAACATTTTGGGCTTTTAAGAGATGTGTTCTAATAAAGTATAAGTCTCGACCTTTGCAAGTTTAACATGATCAGCGTGAAATTGAACTGCCTGCTAGAACAAAACTCAGTATCTTCATAGGAATGGATCAGATATCACAATGTCTAATATATAATTAAAAATTACTAGACATGAAGGAAGTAGGAAAATCTTCCCTTAGCCAAAACAAAGCAGTCAATAGAGATCTTTTCTGAGATAGCCCAGATGTTGGATTTAAGAGACAATGACTTCAGAGTAGCCGTTATAAACATGTTCAGGGATTTAAAGTAAAAATGTATGGAATAAGAGATTGTTTTGAATGAAAATAAAATCAGTCTGGATGCTTTTTTTCCTCCTTCTACCAGAATGTGAGCTGCTTAATGAAAGCTTTCTTCCTCTTTCCCACATTTCTTCCCACTCCAAAACCTCACCTAATCCTCCCAAACTCTCACTCTTGCTATTTCAGTTGGACTCATTTTTGCCAGATTTTAGTCAGCCATAGCCTCATAAAAAATGCTATAATTAGCTGAGTGTGTACTGGCCTTCTATTTTTTTAATACAAACAAGCCTGAAGCATTTGATGTTTTTTAAATCTAAAAGCAGTGACTTTTTTATTTTTTCATGAAACCACCTGTTTATGGTCTTCTGAGAGCAGTCATATTTATTACAGTACAAGGCATGCCTTCCTATTTTCCTCCCTTGTCTACTAGAACTAAGGTTCTGCTGTGTGCCCCAGCCCCAGACTGAAGTTTGTGGCCTCATACATGCCATAATAAACATGCTGCATGCTGTTTGGTCTCCAACACCAGGCATCGTGCTACCATTTTCTTACCCTATATTTTTATGGACATTAGTTGAAGAAAAGCTGAGATGGCTGCCTGCCAGATTTTCCTTGTAATATCTGTAACTTGATTTGGTGTGCTCATTGTGTTCCAGAAAGACCATATATTCTTGAGGGACACTGGGAAGCTGGAAGGACAACCCTTATGTGACACTTCGGCTTGCTCCAACAGAATTAGTTTGCATTGCTCACACAAAACACTTGGTAGGAGAGGTGAGTCTTGGCACAGTTGGGTGATGTGATTCATTTGTTAGGAACTGCACTTCCAGCAGTCTACAGTTCATTCTTAGGACACTCTGTTTTAAAAAGTTTGCTTATACAATTGAAATCACATCAGACCATTTTAAAAAATCTTTATGTCCACTCATCAGTATTTATGACCGATCTTCTTCTTATGCATCTTTGAGCCCAATTCAAAGCTGCTTTATAATTTTTCAAAATTTTTAAACTTGTTACAGGTCAGTGGAAATTCAGTGATACGGAAACTCTCTAGAAATAGACTTGGATTTCCTTTTTCTTTTTTACGTAGAAAGCGATGTCTTGGACTTTGTCATAAGCAAGACCTGCTGTACTTTCATTATCTCAAACTGTGAAGTTGACCTATTGACCAGAGGCTCCAGTGCTTCCCCTGCTGTGTCCTCTCCTGGGTGCCACATTTGCCTTGAGACCTCTAGGGTCTCAGCCCGTCCTTCCTTGACATGTGATATAGCTTAGATGTCTACTCCAAATCTCATGTTGAGAAGTAATCCCCAGTATTGGAGGTGAAGCCTGGTAGGAGGTGATTGGATCATGGGGGTGGAATTCTCATGACTGATTTAGCACCATCCCCTTGGTGCTGTCCTTGAGATCATGAGTTCTCACAGGATCTGGTTGTTTAAAAGCATGTGGCACCTCCCCCTCTTCTTGCTCCTGCTTTTAGCATGTGATACGCCCGCTCCCACTTTGCCTCGACCCTTGAATGAAAGCTCCCTGGCTGGGCGTGGTGGCTCACACCTGTAATCCCAGCAGTTTGGGAGGCCGAGGCAGGTGGTGAATCACAAGGTCAGGAGATCAAGACCATCCTGGCTAATATGGTGAAACCCCATCTCTAATAAAAATACCAAAAACTTAGCCAGGCATGGTGGCACGTGCCTACAGTCCCAGCTACTCAGGAGGCTGAGGCAGGAGAATGGCTTGAACCCAGGAGGCAGAGGTTGCAGAGAGCCTAGATCACGCCACTGCACTCTAGCCTGGTGACAGAGCGAGACTCCATCTCAAAAAAAAAAAAAAAAAAAAAGCTCCCTAAGGCCTCCCCAGAAGCCAAGCAGATATTGGCACCATACTTATACAGCCTGCAGAACTGTGAGCCAGTTAAACCTCTTTTCTTTTCTTTATAAATTACCCGGTCTCAGGTATTCCTTTATAGCTTCACAAGAACAGCCAAACACAACTTGCCTTCACCCAGTTGCTAAATTCAACTTTGAATTTATCAATTAGGTTAATTCCCTTGTCCCCTTGACCTTGCCCACTCATCATCTCCAGTCCTCAGCCTCAGATAAACTTAATATGTGCCTCTCTACTTAGTGGCCACGGAGAATTGCTACATAAAAGTATATAGTGGGATGATTCGTCCCACTTCAAATGCAATCTTTCCAACCTCGGCTGGACCCTCAAGATTGACCTGTAACAGTCTCAGGTCAAAACCTTGCTAAACTTACTGCAGTTCAGTTTGAAGTGTTTCGTACTGTACTCAAGTTCCTTAAGGAAGTCCCCATCCCCTTGTCGACAGTTGCTCTCAGTGCTGAAATCCTTTCTTCCTTTGTGCCCATTAGTTTGTTCTGTCCTGGTTCTTCTACTTCTTTGCCATGAAAGCAGTGGCCTCTCCCTAAGTTTTGTCTCTGGCATTTTGTTTTTCTGTCTGTATTTGTTCCATGCCTTGACCTTGGCTGTTAACCTATGTGGAGAAGACCCTAGTCCCATGCTTCGTTCAGCCCCCATTTTTAACCACCCCACTACCTGTGGGTTTGGGAATGTTCAGTACAGGCTCAGCTCATCTAGTGCCAGGCCCGTTATTTCACATCCTTCTCCAGAATGTCTCCTTTTTTTTTTTTGATTCATATTATGTTTAATGGCACCCACCCATTCACTAGTCTGGGAAGCTTGGAATTAATTATATTCCAACCATTTCATTTCCTCACCCCTGTTTCCAAACAATCAGGCACCAAATGTATAACCTTTGCATCCTCATCGCCTCTTGAATGCTTCCCCTGCTCCTGTCCTTACTTGAAGCGCTGACTTCCTGTTTGGGATTGTCCCAAGAGTTCACTGATTACAACACCCAAAGCCATACAGCAAATGAATGCTTTCTCTGCCTCCATTCTCTCCACTGAAACCCTGTCCACCAGCTGCCATCACAAGATCTGTGGAAAGCATCAGTCTGTTTGTGCCGTGAATGAAAACCTTCCATTGTTTTGCCCTTGACTTGCAGCATCCTCCTTCTTGTCTCTACTTCTTTCTGGCTGTGATAATCCTGTTCTTCGAGATGGACGTTTAACACTATCTATATTACGAAGATTCCCCAGTCACTGAGAATAAATTGTTTAAATATTTGATTAAGTGCCTTTTTCAAAATTATACACCCCCTACCAGGCATGGTGGCTCACACCTGTAATCCCGGCACTTTGGGAAGCCAAGGCAGGAGGATCACTTGAGCCCAGGAGTTCAAGGCAAGCCTTGGCAACAAAGCAAGACCCCGTCTCTACAAAAAATTTTTAAAGTAGCTGGGCATGGTGGCATGAGCCTGTAGTCCCAACTGCTCAAGAGGCTGAGGGAGGAGGATCACCTGAGCCCACAAGGTCAAGATTGCAATGAGCTATAATTGCATTCTAGCCTGGGTAACAGAGTGAGACCCTGTCTCGGAAAATAATAATAATAATACACACACACACACACACAGTCCAGCCTGGGTGACAAAGTGAGACCACCATCTCTAAAAAGCTAAAATTTTAAAAATCGTAACATTAACACATTTGGCTAAGACTGTTGAATAATATAAATTTTAAAATTGTGTACAAATATATTTAAGACTAATAGCTTCTCTCCTCTCTCCCTAACACCCCACCCTGCCCCATCCCAAGTTAATAAATGTTAACGTTGTGGCGGGTATTCCCCATGTGTGGAGATATGTACATATATATATATATATATATATATATATATATATATATATATAGCCCTGATTGGTTGTGACATTTTTTAAATAAAGTTGAGAGCCTAAAATAAACATCATATGTGTGTGTGTATATATATACACACACATATATACATATATATGCATAAAATATATCTATTGCATACATATATGCATATATGTATATGTACATATATCTCATTCCCCCCACACACTTTTTTGTTTTTCATGTAACATCCTTCCAGGTCAATAGAGATAGATCTAAGTCATTCTTTTTAACAGCAACACAAAATACTATAATATGGATATATAATTATTTGTTTTACTATTAAGTGGTGGATATCCCAGTTGTTTCCAGGTTTGCTTGCATGTGTTTGTGTTTTTCACCACTAATGATAATCCTGCAATTTGGATTAATCCTTATTTGTTCTATGGACCTATATTTCTTTGCTTGTGTTTTTATCTTAGCAGGAGCTAAGTTGTAGCCTGCCAAAGGCTTCCTGTCACACTAGGAATAAAAGTGAAACTTCTTATCATGGCCAGCATGGCTTCTGCAACCAGGCATCCCCTCACTTCTCCAGCCTCAACTCTTACCCCCATCTCCCTTCCCCCAAAAGAGTTGTCGTTCCTGCCGCTTGAGCACACCCAGCTCAGGTCTGCTCCAAGGCTCTTGTCCTCGTTGGCCCTTCTGCTGGGATGCTCTCCCTCCAACCAGAGCTTTACACAGTTCATGTCCTCCCCTTCTCTTAGTCACTGGTCAGATGTCACCTGCACAGCAGTATCCTGTTCATCCCTCTCTGTGCCCTTACTCTTCTCTTCTGTTCTTCATAGTGCTTATCACTGCTTGAAATCACAGTTTATGTAATTGTCTTGTTGAGTACCTGTCTTTCCCTAAGGAATGTGGGCTCCATGGGGGCAGAGACTTTGTCCATCTTGGTCATTACTACATCCTCAGCTTCTAGAACACTGTTACACAGTAGGTAGTACACTGTTACACAGTAGTAGTAGCTCAATAAATATATTTGGGATAAATGCATGAGTAACAAGTTTACAGTTTTACATGTGTGTATATTGCATTGCCCTCCCATCATGTCTTACTAATCTTTCTATTTCCTATCTTTTCACACCTGATTGTATAGCAAGTACTTTGCACATGGCATGAAATTAAATCATAAACTGGCAAATTAAACACAAGAGATGACCTTGGAGATTTCCCTTCCACCCACCGTACACATTTACAAAATGACTCAAGGCGCTACACCTCTCTTATTTCATTTGGAAATTCAGATTGCTGGCAGTAATCTACTTGATTTATCGTTTTCCCCTTATGTGCGGCACCTCAGAGTTAATTAAGAAGGCCATGAATCTTCCCTCTGTAGCTCTAGTGCATTCCCATTCGTAGAATACTCTCATATTGCTGAGACTGTTGATTTGGGACTCAAGTTGAAACATTACTTAATTTTCTCACATTGAGGTTCATTATGCTGAGCCTAAAGACTAGTCCTGTCTTTGAAGGCTCTCTCACTGGCAAGCTTTTAAATAGCTCTGTGTTCCCAGTTTCTAAATTACTTGTTCTCATTTCCTCCACTGTGGCCAAGACCTTGCCCATTGGCTCAAAGCAGTTCAGCTAAGTCAGCGGTATATCCCCTATAAGGCGCCCCCATCCCCAGCCAACGTGGACTCATCCCCAGAGCTCTCCCGTCTGGCCTGTGCAGAGGTTGTGTCCAGCGATAGCACTTTGAACTTAGAAGGAAAGGACATCTGCGTAACCATATCATCACAAACAACACCCAAAGCCATACAGCAAATGAAGACAGTCGAGTCTTCATTGACTTAAATCCTTGAAATACCAAAAATGAATTGTATTGAAATTAGGAAGAATGAAAGACACAAAATAGAAATTAATTCCCTTGTCTCATTGTTTCAATGCACACTGGCTTTTGTGTGGGGCACTAGACTGTGTACTTCTCCGTGTCATCTGAAATCTTCACGGTGACCCTGCATCATGGCTCTTAGCTCTCTTTGACACCTAAAGAAATGAATTCCCAGGGAGATTGTGGGAGCCCTTTGGCAAATTCGTGAAGCCTGTGGACTACTTCCCAAAATAGTGTTTTGGAATTAACTAAAACTGGTTAAACTAAGATTCATAAACTAAAATATGTAAGATTCCAAAGAAAACCAGTTACATTAAAATGCTGTTGTCAAAATAGTAAAATTACAAATTTGTGATACACTAATGTGTGCTTCTTTAGTAAAGCCTTAAATAAGCAAGCTTAGTCACTGGGTTAGTAGCTTCCATAATTTCAATTAGTCATGAGTATAAACAATATTTTGAGATACCTGCTACAATCGTACTGTGATATCAAAATATCTGACTTCTAATAGGTACAAAGTCATACGTAGATACTGTGAAAATACTGTGACTCACTGCATATACTTATAATTGAAAGAAATGGTACATTTCAGTTACAGACTAGTTGAAAGTAATGATGTAAGTTTTTTGGTGTTTTTTGTTTTTGTTCAGGTTCACAGATCTCTTAAATTCTCCCCATGACCACTTTGGGTCCACAGACCTCAGGTTAAGAATGCCTGAGTAAGGTGTCATCACAGTTCTAAGTAGTCAAACTTTTAGAAGTGGGTTCTTACCCAAATTTATGTGATTCCAAAGTTTTTGTTTTTTCTTGGATATCATAGAACTTCTCCATACTAATACCTTGCTTTCTGTAAGATCTTTTATATATTGTACACGTCATCACACTGCCCTGTGTGGTAAATCATGGCAGAAGCAGTAATGAAAACCAAAATGTATATAACCCTTTCTATTTTACAAAGAACTTGCCCAGATACTCCCAGGTGTCTGGTTTATTACAAAGTCATTTGCTCAAGTGAGCCATGATTCTACTTTAAAAGATTGCTCTTACCACTATTTTTTTTTTAACAAGGATCAGAGAAATTCAGTGACTTGCCCAAGTTTACACAGCTAATAAATGGCAGACAAGGTTTGAACTCCGAGATCTTTCTATTGTACATCCCTGTTTTTATCACTATTCTTGATTGCTCAGATACAAAGGTAAAAAGATGCTAGATGATTTCTCGCCATACTGCACGGAATCAAGGCATGGCCAAGGCAAGACCTGTGTCTCCTAATCTCCAATTCCATTGTCTTGCCTCATACACATTGCCTCTAAAAACCTGCAGCTCAAGAATTTCCACAGAGTTCTTTAACCAGACATGCAGACTGTGTGGAATTACCAGACTTGAATAATTGAAGTGCTAGCTTGTATTTTATGTCATTGTCTCCAGTTGCAGATAAATCCCCTTGCTTATTGTTTGGTCTTTTCATTCCACCCTAAGCAGGTGGTAATTTAGTCTCTGGTCATTGCACTCGTGTCAGCCTCGTCCCAGGAGCTTTTTTCCCTGGCTTGATATGAGTTACTGCATTTTCCTTGACAATCAATTCACTCTACACCGTTGCTAAGGCCATAAACGTGATGTTCAACAAGCAGAAGGATTCGCAGAGAAGCTCTCCAAGCAGCTTCCACCTTCCGTGATCACCAGAATTTCCCTGCAGATTTAGGTGACAACATGGGCCCTGTGTAATTTACAGTTGGTAGGGCTGGCGTATAATCAGTCCTTGCCACGTCCTCTCTCCCCTAATGAGATATCATTCAGCACGCCAAGACCAGAAATGGGATCTGGCTTTTGGAATTGTCCCTGCCTTCTTGGTGATGTCTGTGTGCGTCTCTTCTTGATGATGCCAGACTTGGCTGAACTCACTCTTTGATTTCAAATTGAGAGAGCTAAGCAATCGTCAATAGTTGTGTCTCTCAGGAATCACAGTATCACCTTGGCAAACTGTGAGTTGTCCAAGTTTACCTTTTGACCAGAGTAAGGTTAGCAGAAAAGGATAAATGGCATCACATCCTGACACCCAGAGGAAGAGTGCTATGTTACTCTCAGACAGTGGGGGCCATCTCGGTACTGTAGGCTACCAGGAAAAATGCTATCTGTTATTGGTACAAACTTGATTGATCTTTTTTTTCATTTTTATTATTGGGATAAATTCATTTGGAGCAAATTAGCTGGGAGGTTGCTTAGACTTGTCTTCCTTGTGCCCATACAAACATCCCTACTTTCTTTTATTGCCCATTTTATCATGTGTTCAGCACCAACCAGATTTAGCGATGTACACTTCTCCTGGGCCAAATAAGTATGATGAAAAGCTGGTTTCTATATTGCATTAATCTTTGCTAGACAGCAGGCATATTTTTGAAAACTCAAAGCCAGAATGCTTTTAATAATAAAGGCATATTATGCTCTTAACTCATTTACTGTTTTTGAAAATAGCACTTTCTGGTCTTTGGCATACATTTATCTGAAGGGCTAAGGCATCAAAGTCTTATTTTCTACAATTTTAAAGAGGCATGTGCATATTGTATATAATAGCAAAGTCAAAGAACTCTTAATTTAAATTGGAAAACCATCATAAGCCCTGCAATTTCTGATTTCCTAGGCACAAACACCCTTGTAGCCACTGAAAGATGCTGAACGCAAAAAGACCAGGCTCAGGAATTCTGGAATTCTACCTTATATAAGCATTTTTTTTCCATCTTCAAAACAAGTTCTTCACCAGTTGCTACCACCTCTCCCATCTGTTAATAAGTTTATTATGTGACTGTGAGTTATGGGACTAATTATATTATGTATAGAATAATACCTGTTATGGCAAAGCAAATTAATCTGGAATTTCAGGTGGTCTTCGTTTAACTTTCATTTAATTATGTCTGATTTCTTTTGCTCAGCATGTTTTTGAGTTTCTTCCGTATTACTGCATGTGCTAGTACATGTTTTGTTGTTTGTTATATACTGTCCAACTATGTGAGTTTTCACAATTATTTATTCTCTGTTGAAAGTCTTTGACTACTATAAAGAGAGAGGTTATGAAAACTCTTTTCCCAGTCTTTTTGTGTACATAGCAGTTATTTCTAATATATTACTAGAAGTGGAATCACTGGCTTGTGGTATAGATGTGTGTTCAGCTAGTAAAAACAGTCAACCAGCTAAACTTTTTAAAAATAAAATGGACCGGCTGGGTGCAGTGGCTCAAGCCTGTAATCCCAGCACTTTGGGAGGCCGAGGCGGGCAGATCACGAGGTCAGGAGATAGAGACCATCCTGGCTAACACGGTGAAACCCCGTCTCTACTAAAACAATACAAAAAACTAGCCGGGCGAGGTGGCGGGCGCCTGTAGTCCCAGCTACACAGGAGGCTGAGGCAGGAGAATGGTGTGAACCCAGGAGGCGGAGCTTGCAGTGAGCTGAGATCCGGCCACTGCACTCCAGCCTGGGCGACAGAGTGAGACTCCGTCTCAAAAAAAAAAAAAAAAGAATATAAAAAATAAAATGGACCACAATGCTGTCCTGTTGGCAAGGTTTGAGACTTCCTGTTGTTCTGCATGCTTACCAACAATTTGTATTGTCAGTAATTTCAAGGTCTTATTTTAGTCATTCTTGTAGTTGTATAGTGGTATTTAGAGCAATTTATTTTTGATCCATCTTATCTCTTTTTCTATTTAAAAATAATAGGAGCAAAAATGGAAAGAAACAGCACCAGGAATTTATCAACAAATAAGATGCTTTTATATTTCCCTTCAAGTGTTTATCCACACATATGTGTAAAATTGCATTAGAGGAACTTCTTTAAATTTTGCTTTTTCATTTAACCTATGTTTTTGTAGATTGTTATTTAGTAATATATAGTTTTTAATGACCCTGATTGATCTGAATACACAAATATGGCTGGCAAGAAGACATTACTTCATCTTTTTACAACTAAAAGTGTTAGTCTGTCAGGCCCCTCCCTTTATCACCATGAGAGGGATCGGACAGTCAGAAAGCTGTAAGATGCCCCTATGTTCTGTTTTCTCTTCCCATGTGCAAGCAGAGGACCCCTCAGATTCCTTAGCTGTTCCTGTTCATGTCTCAGGGGCAGGAGTATGGCCAGAGCATGGTCCGGGGGCCCTGCAGTATCTACTCCAAAGCTCTGTCAGGTGCATCATGGGTCTGCCAGTGACTTTGACCCACTGCCCAAAACCATCTGGAGGAGGGTGCAGCTAGTTGAATTTCTTTCCCCCACCCCAAATTAGGACAACTTTATTTTTAAAAATTAAAACCGATGTGTCTGGGATACATATGTGTATAATAAAAGCATAAAAACTGTGCTTTATGAAAAGGAGACCGCAATAAGAAAGATAGTCGGGCCTTTTCAGATCTCTTGGTTTATCACTGATGTGGACGCTGACTAGTCAGTTCCTTAGACCTGTGCAGTCTGCACCACCTTGCCAAGCAACCTGGATGCCCCCATCCGTTTCTTTTCTTGTCTAAAGTTGAAGCAGCTGTAAAGTTAAACCACTACCTCATCTTTGTTGCTTATACTGCTTCATTGCAAGTTACTAGGTCAGAATCCCACACCTTTAAAGGAATTAAGAAAGAAGCAGAAGGAACTTTCTAGACAAAATTATCCCTTGAGAGTTCCCTAAGAATTTTGTTTATTCAAAGGCTTTAATATAAAAGCATGAAAAAGAAAACCTGCCTTTTCCACCAGAGAATTTTGGCCACCAGTAACAATTCCTGCAAATTTACCCTGCTTCTGCTTCTCCCATGCATTTATGGAGACTCAGGAAAAGGGGAACTGTAGTTTATGGACCTCATCTCATTACAGGCATGGCCACATACACCATCAGTGCCCTTCCCTTCCTGGACTACCCCTGTGAACTTGACTGTGTCCAGGATCAGCCTTGAATTGTGTTTTTCTCACTTATGATGGGAATAGAATTTTGCATCTCACTCTCTACCTCCATCCATTGCCAAACCACCCCAATTCCCTCATCACCACTTCAATCTGTGCAAACCAAGGTTTCATTTCTCTATTTGTAATAAAAATACTATAAATCATGTAAGGCTGGTGTAAGAAAGAGTGGGTGGGATTAAAGAAAAACAGCACCCTCTTCCTGAGTAAAACTCAAACCAGCATCTGTGCAAGGCACTTCCTCAGAACCTGGGGTTGTGTTAGTAGGAGGGTCTTGCCCTCATTGTAGCGTTGTGGAATGTATTGTATAGTGTTAATGTGTTGAGTGCTTTTTAAAAAGTGAATCTTCTACAGCTAAAAAGGGATGCCAGCATGCTGCTCATAAAGCATTAGCTTTTTCTAATTACATTACCATATTTTGCAATAGCAGGGGAAGGAGAATTCAGATTCTTCCAGTAGCTTTCAGCTTGAACATTCATGACAAAGTACAGAAACACATGTATCCAAGTGACATGTCACTTGACAGTCATCTTGGTTTTGTATATGCAGTGGCTGCATTGCTCATGTGTTTTTATTCATGTAGTCATATCTCTATACCCTGCAGCCTGACTCGTTCTGGAGATGGAACAAGACAAACTTCAGAAGTTAAATTCAAACAAGATGTGCAGGAATGAATTTCTTTTAGGGATAAGGGAGGAATGCCTTCTGGTCAGGAAGGATTTATGATTTTTGGCTTTGTTTTTCTCTTTCGTTTTTCATTAGTCTTTAGACTACTGAAATCTAAACTGCTGAAGATTTATAAAATACAAGGATCTTTCATTTCTTATCAGAAGTAAAGATCAAGAAAGATTAATCAGCATTTTACTGAATATGCTCAAATGTATCCCAAAAAGATGCCTCATGTAGAAATATAACATCTTTTAAAAGAGGGAGACATTTGCCAGTCTTCTTCATGCAGTCAAATTTAAGAATGTTGTGATCCACAGTCTTGATTCACCTCAAGCAGTAATTTTGGGATGTCAGAAGACTTAAGTGATAGGCATTTATGTGTGTTAATATTAGCTATAAGGAAAACATATGTATGTATGCTTTGTGAGACAACTTGACTATAAAAATAAACATGTTCAGATCTTCTTTTAATACCTGTCACCAGTTTTACTTTCTGAGACTTCGAATATAGAATAGATGCATTTTGATTAGATGCCTGATTTTTTGTTTGCTTATTTGTGTTATAAATATCGGGGAATAGAGTATGTTGGGTGTACAATGGCTGGAAAAAGTAAGAGCAACATTTTGGTGCTGTCAAGAGTTAAGATATTTGCTTAGATTTTATGCTGAAGAACAGTATGCACATATTTTAACCTTTGTGTCTGATATATACTGAAATATGCAGTGTCAGTATCTATAAATGAAACCCTGTAGCTGTCGCAGCTGTCTTGACTTCTGAAAAACTTACAGCACATTTCTAGTCATTCTCATGCTGATAATGTTAGAAAAAAGAAACACATGCGAACATACACTCTTCTCCGTCACAGATACCACAATAAATTCCAGACCACAGGATATACTGGGAAAGTGTCTCTCTTGCTCTCTTGCTTTTTAAAATGACTTTTATTGAGATTAGTTTGCCCATTGTAGCCAATAGTTTAAGGACTAACAGATTCATGAATTACCATTGTTGGCATCTGAGGTGACCCAACTAGCCTTTGGTAAGATTCATGACTACCAAAATATGTGGGTTCTTTTTTCCTTTGGTTTCCTTGGTCATCTTCTGCTTGGCTTCTTTTTAAAAGCATAATACACTGTGTCAGCCATTTAAAAAAAAATTTTTTCTGATTATTAGGGAAATAGTAAAAAGTAAGCTTTGAAAATGGTTTTGGTGGTGGGGTGGATCATTTATATTGTACCACTCTTGTACAATATTTTATGTTCAGTGGTTCCATGTTTTTGGTCCCATTCTAGTTTTATAAGCATCTGTGGCAAGATTATAATTGGGTCATACATTTAATTATTGTATCATGAGCATTGTCCATATTGCTGCATCTTCAAAATTACTGTTTTAATGGCCACGTAATATTCCATAAGATAGAGTTCACTGAAACATGCCCTTCATTTTGTCATGATGGCTGCTTACAAGCTTTCATTATTATAAATGACACTGAAGCAAACATTTTTCATTGTGCCAGAAAAGATCCACCTAATGGATCTTTTTTCCATTTAGATCATTTTCATAGAACCTTGTCTCAGAAGTGGTTGGACTGGGGAGAAAGGATACGGATGTTATAACGCTATTTACCAGTGAGTTTCCAATTTTTATACCAGTGTGTGTTTTGGACGATAATATTCATTAAACATTTCCAAGGGAAAACTTAGACTTTTACTAAATCCCAAAACATTTGGGGGAAGAGGGTATAATAGAAGCACTAGAGAAATTCACAATTGCCATCACTATATTATGGGTATATAGGTATATAAGCAACCAGTTCAGATGTTGTCCTCATTCTCCACTGAAGAAATTGTGTTAAAAGAAAAGAAAGTGCTACTTACATCCAGCACTTTAATCTTCAGTCTACTTCAGTTTATTAAAAGTGGAGCCATTGCCTGGCATGTTGGCTCATGCCTTAATCCCAGCACTTTGGGAGGCCAAGGTAGGAGAATTGCTTGATCCCAGGAGTTTGAAATCAGCCTGGGCAATGTAGCAAGACCTTGCCTCTACCAAAAAAAAAAAAAAAAAAAAAGCCCGGCGTGGTGGTGTGTACCTACAGTCCCAGCTACTTGGGAGGCTGAGGTAGGAGGATCAGTTGAGGCCAAGAGGTCAAGGCTGCAGTGAACTGTGATTGCACCACTGCACTCCAGCCTGGATAACAGAGCAAGACCCTGTCTCCAAAAAAAAAAGAGGGGGGCTTTTGCAAACATTGATCCATTTGCTGTCATTTGTGCAATTATTCGAATATTTGTGACCCATCACAACAATGTGCAAGACCCCAGGATTGACAGCTGCCCCCAGTTTACCATTGTAACTTGAGTCATCATAGGGAACCAGCATGGCAGTTCTGAATTTGGAAGGAAATAAAAGAGTAGGTTTTTTTCTCATCCAAGAATTTACTCTGATCCTCTTAACAGGTGGAAAGAAAGCACCAAAGCTATGTTGTTTCCAATTTAAAGTTAATTGAAATTTAACTGTGATACAGAGAAACATGATTATTACCATACTCCTAAAATTGTCCTTGACTTAACTAGAAAATAAGTTTGCAGAATGCTGTATGTCAAATTGTAACACAGTATACATAAGAATATATTCCCCAGAAAATTCTGTATTATTACGTTTTCCCCTTCATTCACAGAAAATCCATCCCAAAGAATTACACTTTATAGCACAATCTGAATTTGGAATTCAGATTCCCTAATTCTGAAGGTTTGCCGTGTTTGGTTTGCTCAGTTTATTAAACAGGTGAATGCTAACCCCACACAGTGAAGCTTTAAAAGGAGGGATAGTGGGTAGATCATTTCTGTTAAGCTTCAGAGCTTTAGTCTATTCATTTAAAAAGGACAAAAAAGATTTGCAGTGTATTTCAGAAAGGCATATGTAGGATTATTCCACAGCAAAGGCCAAAGTTCACATTCCCTAGAATATCAGGGGAAATTCTCCCCTCAGCATGTTACTGTTTTTAAAACAACTGCTTTTCTTGCTGATTAGATTTTAACTCCAGGACTAAATACCAAAATGAAAGCAGCAGATAGGGAAGCTCTTGCATATCTTCCTGCTTTTACCCTAAGCCTGGCTATTAAAGGTAATTAATTTATGGGCTGGCAAAGCCTACTGCCTTTCCTCTATGGATTTGTTAGTTCTGCATTCAATATGGGATTCCAAATATAACTTGTATCCACCATTTATAAAATACAAGGACTGATCCCTTTGACTTCTCTTGTCCCTCAGAGATTCCAGGATTAGCATGAAAGCTTTCTGTTTTTAGAAAAGCAAGTCTTGACTCTCTGTGGATTGGGGAAGACTGTGAATCACCCAGCCATGAGAGCCAGCTGGATAAACTTTTCATAACTGATGCATATGAACTGTGAGGCTTGGCCTTCCTAACACTTAATGGGTGTGGTTGTCAGGGTAATTTTCTGAATATTACTATGATCACTTTTATCTTTTTCTAACATAATGTCAACAAAGTTAGGCACCTCTACAATCAGAAAATTTTGAGAAAAATTATTTGATACTTCTTACCTATGTATGTTTCCTCTTGTGTGCAGTTAGTCTGGTATCTGGTAAATATTCAGTAAATTAAGTGAGAATGTTCATACTGCAGTGAATCGTGTTATTGCACATGAAGACTATCAAGAATTCACATCAATCAAAAGTTGATATGAAAAAGCAAAGAGTGTTTATGACCACTATTTAAATAATCTATTATTATGACTGAGATGCCATCTTCATTTTATAGATAAGGTAACAGAGCTCAAAAAGGTTACTCACCACT